>NC_051155.1:183302716-183442715 GCF_013339745.2 Dermacentor silvarum | reverse complement strand
TGACACATTGAGAACAAATCTAGATCAAATATGGTGACTCGAATATGGCATTGCAGGAACCTTTTAAGGCTGTGTACTACAAGCTTTTTCCCTTTCTTGGAAGTGTCAAGTGGCATATAAGCAAGACCTGGCTGGAAACATTGCTTGCCTACCTTGCATGGCCTTGTATTGAAGGGGAGTGATGTGCTCAAAGCCAGGAGGCGGCACATCCCAGTAAATGGAGGGCTTCCTTCTGCGAGACTTCTTTGCTCCTCCGGCGGTGCCTCTGTCTCGGCTACGACTTCGGCTGCAAGTAAACACCAATGTCATGGCTTTAACATGATGTAGTATACTTTACAATGCATGGCTTCAGTAAAACAAGGGACCTGTATAGGCATAATGTAACATTCTGTTCGCTCAATTCTATTCCTGTCTTATGATCCACCATTCACAGCCATACAATCCTGATAACTTAGGTGATAACGACAAAAGGAAGAACTGTTATGTTACCACGAACCTGTCTACATTAGTGCGCTCCAATTGAATCTGGTCTGACAAGACATAAAATAGTCAAATAAATAGGCTTAACATAACAAAGCAACACACAAACTATGAGTGGTGCCATAGCAGGGGATTCCTAATTAATTTCAACCAGCTGTGGTTCTTTAACACGCACCCAAATTTAAGTACACAAGCATCTTTTCGTTTTGCTGCTACGGGAATGCAGTCTACTACCGCTGGGAATTGAAGCAGTAACCCCGTGCTCAGCAGTAGGTCGCCAGTCAGAGCCATTGATGATTAGCGGAGTTGATTGGCGCAATAGCCAGATGTGGCCGAAGAGCACCAAGGCAATGATAAGGGCTTGTCAATGATACATGAACTGTGAATTGAGAGGGGTGGATGAAACACGGATGTATAGAGGCCTAAAAACATTCAGTGAAAATACGTAAAATATATGTGCAGTAAAACTAGTAGCCAAGTCCCCCCCCTCGCTAATCGGGAGATCGCGAGAGGCAGTGCGTGGGTTACGCGAGGGCGCGATTGACAGCAGCCGCCACAGACAGACCTCCGCTCGTGCTGCGCTTTGTTTCCATATATGGCATCGTTGGACGGGCTCACTGCTTGCTATAAGTGAACAGATGACAGCGCACTACTTTGGCACCATCTCGTAGCGATCGTCGCCTGTCTTGCGCAGCACTACGCTTTCTTTCTCATGCGTTTTCCATACCCTCCTCCTCGCGCTCTCTTCGCTATCAGTGCCTTTCATCTCCTGCTGCTCTCCGCGTTCGCTCTTTCATTCTTCGCTGTGTTCGTTCGCTCGGTTACGCTGACGCTCAACGCAGGAACGGGCGCCTAAGAGCTGCGCTCTAAAACAGATTGGAATAGTTTCATGTTACACAGCCCTGAGGACAGAAATGCCCGCCCGCTGAACCCGCTGCAGCACGCACCTCCCTATTACCTAGTTCGCTCGCAGCGCCGTCGGCCTTTTTGCTGTTTTGTGCCTCAGCTAGGGAGCGCCGCGTCGCTCGGCAAACTCAGCCGTAGTCTAGTACGCTTTCAATACAGCCACCCTGGCCGTTCCTACAGCTTCGACAACAACCGGTAGTGGCAGCGCAGTGTTTGAAGTGCGAAAATTGCACGAGAAAATATGCAGGAGGCGCCGTCACATGGTGTGCGGAATATTAACGGCGGCACTCTTTTTTGCAGAACAAATCCACTTGCTGTTGTTCGCGGTCACTGCCTGAGCGCACATGCCAAAGCCGTTCTGGCACAGCGTGGCCCAATTTTGGCCAATTTTCTGTGTTTGGCGCAGTTTCGCACAGGAATTTACATTTGTATCAAAATGGCGCAATTGGCGCAGGTGTCCCACCTCTGTACTATACAAATCTGGCCGTATACACAAGGATACCGACTGTCTCTTCCGTCACCCAGTCGACAGTCCAGACCATGATGCCCACGACACCGATACTTGCGTCCTAGCCATTTCAGACTTGCGTGTCATTCGCAATGAACAATGCCTTATGACTCTTTACATCGATCACATAGTTTCTGTGTATCCTGAACCCGCTGTCAGCACATTCATACTCAGTGATGGCGTTCTGTACTGACAATTTTTGCCCCGACGGCCCACAACTTTCGCTCGTCTTACGTCAACATCTTTGGGTAGAAGTTCTTGAGCAGCTACATGACGCACCCACCGCCGGCCACCTCAGTGTCTCCCATACCTACGACTATGTAAGACGGCGCTTTTACTGGCCCGGCCTGTATAGCTTCGTGCACCGCGAACGACCTGCTGTATTACCCACTGAGCGCCTACACCCCATAAATGTCCCTTCCAAACCATTCTTTCATGTCGACATCGATCTCCTAGAACCTTTTCCTACGTCTAAAACTGGCAACAAGTGTCTCTGTTGAGACTGACTACACGACATGTTACGCCAGCATGCTAGCATTGCCAACAAGCTGTGCTACGAATGCTGCAGATTTGCTTCTGTATGATGTCATACATCACGCCGCACCAAGGCAGCTGCTCACTGATCGCAGCCACACCTTCTTGTCCCGCGTTACCGAAGATCTTCGTTCCTGTTCTGCCGTGCACAAATTATCCACCGCATGTCACCCGCAGACCAATGGACTAACCGAGCGGCTCAAGCAGACGTTGACGAAGATGCTACCCATGTACGTTTCTCTGGACCACAGTGACTGGGACGACACGTTACCATACATAACCTGTGCATATAATTCATCCCGTCACGAGACCACTGGTTTTTCTTCATTTTATCTGCTGTTCGGCTGCCCCCCTTCGACACACTCCTGCCACCCGTGACCAACATTCCAACTGAGTATGCCCGCGACATCTTCGCCCGGGCTCACACAGCTCACCAGGTTGCCCGTTCACGGCTCACTGCCTCACAGGTTGCACAGAATACATGGTAAGACAGCTGCCACTCGGACGTTCATTTTCCTCCCCCCCCCCCCTGACCTGGGTCCCTAGTTTTTCGATGGAACACCATGCTGCCGCATTGGATTGTCCGAAAAACTTCTTCCATGCTACACAGGGCTTTACAAGATCCTGCGCCAGCTCGGCAATGTAAACTACAAAGTATCACCACTGGACTATCGTTCATTGTCTGCTCCTACGCTCACTGATGTTGTCCACGTGTCTAGCCTAAAACCCTACTTCACCGCGACTTCGCCCTCGTAAACACTATCAGGCCTGGATGGCGACTTTCCAACCGGAGTGTGATGTTACGGAGCAGTGGAGCATGGTGCGACTATGAACTGTCGGATCACACGCGCATCCTGATATCTTCGGAACGGCCACGCGGTTATCACGCAATGATCCTGTGCTCGCTCGCGGAGGGTAGCGGGGAGAGAGCACGTTTCGCCACTCCCGCTGCTCCTCGCGCCAAGCAGCTACGCCGCATCCAAAGCACCCCGTTCCCTCCTTTCTTCTTGGAACCGGGGAGACCCCTCCCCGTCGCTCGAGGAGAAGCGCTATTCCCCCAATGCGTTTTTGTCTTTCGGCTGGCAAGCTTGTGACTGGCTGCATCTCAATTCAGCCGCGGAGACCGCCGCACGCCGGCCCCGCTACTGCACCCGGCCTTTGTGAGCGACTGACCGCCCCAGGGCCCGTGCGCAGATCCACGCTAGGTGAGCTGAACCATTACAAGCCTCTTGTGCGTTTCCACTATTGTGTGGTTTGTTACCTCAGTCATACGGGACGCTCCGCCGCTGTGGTTTTGTTTGTTGGCTTGTTGTTACCTTTGTTGGTGTATGAAACTCAAGGTGAATAAACACCTTGTAGCGCCCACCGACGCTGCTATGCGGGGACGCTAAGGTCGGCGTTCTCGGCCGGCGCTTTGGGGCCGGCCACGGATGGCGAGGAGAATAAAGTTGGGCAGCGCGTGCTAGCGGCGCAAGCACGGCACGCGCCAGTCCGTTCTAAAAAGTCTGCTGAGCTGGTCCTCTTGGTCGTGCGCTCCGCGGTGACCCCTCGGTTTCTTACATTGGTGACCCGGACGTGATCCTCAGAGTATCAACAAGGACCGATTCAGCATCGCCTGTTACCGAGCCCTGCCCGCGGCCATGGACCAGCTGGAAGAAGAGTGGCGCCCACCGACGCTCGACGACCCTTGGCGTTTGCAACTGTGGCCCTACCGTCCGCACAGCCCTATCGTGTGGTTCGCGCAGGTAGACGCACAGCTATACATAAATGGCGTGTCGTCACAGCTCTGGCGGTACCTACTCCTCAAGCGAGAAATTCCCACCGACGTCTTCTCTCGTCTTGACCTTCCGTCATCAGACCAGAACATGTACGAGGGCCTCAAGACCGCCTTCTTTCAACACTTTGGCGTACCAGTTCCCGATCACTTACGCAGCACGACACAGTTTCCTTCAACGGCTGACGCTTCTGAAGGACTGGCTCAAACTACGTCGTCCTCTTCACCATCGGCGCCGGGTGAACGCTGCGCCACTGCTCGCGAATCTTGCGCCGCACGTACACCACAGGAGCCACTGTGCGGAGACAACAAGACAACTGCGCCTCCCGCGTCTTGTTCGTTCCCCGACGACGAACAACCTCCCGCCACACTGCCCGCACCATCAACTACACAACTGGTGAGCCCGCTAGTCCTCAGCAACGACCACCTTGCATCCACGCCCGAGCACACCAAAGAGTCGGCATGCACTCCGTCTCCACCCGAGTTACATGGCGTCCCCAGTCCAAGCCGTGGAGATGACTCAGCAGCGAGCCGTGCCTTGACGGCTGTCGAGACGCCTATCAGTACGCCTGTTCCGAGTGAAATCCTGCGACATCACTTCGGTGAGACTGGTCCGCCAGCTATCACGTGCACTGCACTTCCTAGCTACGCCAGCGTGTTTCCCGTGGAGCCCTTGTCGCATGCCCCCTCTCGCAGCGCACGTTCAGTGTCTCGGCTTCAACGCCCCAACCACACTGCCTTGACGTTTGGCCACAAGGATGCCTCCCCGGCTTGCGGTGCTCGGCGTCGGAAAACTCGTGCCAAGCACGGCCGGCAGCCCCGCTTCTTCGCTGGTTTTCGTTGCTGCGTCCACCCGATTTTACCCAGATGGCAGGCCGGACGCTGCTACCGCGCACTTCGAAAGCGCCCGCCCTCAACACCAAGCCTATGTTCACGGGTCCGACTGACATTCACACGTTGGCACCACGCTAACTTCGATAGAGCGAACCGGGTCCCGTCGTCGCGGGCTTGTCACCACGGTCGCAGCATCAGCGGGGGTCGGATTCGATGTTGCTGTCGGCGCCGACGCACCCCACCACCGGCTTCACCGCTTGACCAGCCCAAACTTGGACGATGTCATCGTGGTTGCCGCGTTCCCCGCACCGTTCTGCGAACGACCGTCCATGCTCACCGACCATACAACATCTGCATGTGCAGCTTAGAGCGCCAATGGCGTCGCCCCTGCGCCCTCCTAGATGCAGGGATCATCGGGGCCACGTTTCCTCAAGCTGCCGCCACCAAAACGTCATCCGCTGCTGCACTCACAGGCAAGACCACCCCAGTGAATCGCGCACATTTCGACGTTCCGTCTGGGCGGGGGGCCCTGTAGCGCCCACCGACGCTGCTATGCGGGGACGCTAAGGTCGGCGTTCTCGGCCGGCGCTTTGGGGCCGGCCGCGGATGGCGAGGAGAATAAAGTTGGGCAGCGCGTGCTAGCGGCGCAAGCACGGCACGCGCCAGTCCGTTCTAAAAAGTCTGCTGAGCTGGTCCTCTTGGTCGTGCGCTCCGCGGCGACCCCTCGGTTTCTTACAACCTTAAGTCAAAGACTCGCCCTGCCCCCCTGGCCTGAACCTGCCGTGGCCGCAACTCACTGCGAACCGCGGGTTAGCGGTCACAGCTCTGACTGTTAGGGCTGCTGCGAATGTGCTTGCGAGTGACTGCCACTCCGCCGGTGCGGTGCGATCCAGAGAAGGGTCAGGTGCGCACAAGCAAAGTTGAGTGATACCCCTATAGAACAAAGAAGACGATTTGGCAAGAAGAGTGTGCGGCTTGTTTGGGCAGCCATCTTGTGTACGCAGTGTTGCTGCAACTTGTATACACCTTGTAAATACACCTACGTTTTACTAATTCTGCCCGGGGGCAATATATACCTAAGGCCGGATATAATACACAAGGTTAACCCTAGCCGCCTAGAAATTTGAAAGTAAGATGTAGTGGCTAGAAGACAGATAATATGATAATACACAAGGTTAACCCTAGCCGCCTAGAAATTTGAAAGTAAGATGTAGTGGCTAGAAGACAGAAAATATTGGAAAGCGGGAGAGAATGAAAAGAGATTGAAGAGGGGGACAGGAGAAAGCCTCTGCCAATTTCCTTCTGGTGGGTCAGTCTGGAGGCGCCGTCTATGCGAAGCGAAGCACCACCCAAAGAAGTGTGTTGCCTCCGCCAAGGGGCCTCAAAGGTCCAAACGCGGCATCGGCTCAAACCCTACGATACCCCTTTCCCCAGACTCGGCTAAGCTGCACACGGCTAAACGCAGGAGGGTCCAATCATGTGTTCAGGTATGTGGTGTCGCAACACACCAAACGCCTGCTGACGGAGACGACTCTGCAGGGAGTTGCTGAGCCAATGCGGAGGGCCTCTGACAAGATCTTCTGAGTAGCTTATCCTGAAGATTTGCCATCCTTGTGGTGACTTTGTTACCACAACAGAAAGTAGAACTAGCTATCAACATTGAACAGAGACTCAAGCAGGCTGAGAAAGAACACTCAAGAGACTGCCGATCAACTAAACAGCGAGAACGCTCTCGCAAAATTTAAAATGTCCTTTAAGCTGTTTGCACAAAAACATGTACTGCCTAAAGAGAAAGAGGGGGTACCTTCTCCTCCTGGTCTCCCGAGACCTGGAACGACGCCTTCGCTCACGGCTCCTGGACCGAGATCGACTGCGTCTTCGTCTCCGGTCCTTGTCTGAGGAGAAAAGCACCATTTGAAATGCTCAACCCAAACGGCAAAAACAGACAGCTTCACATTCCCTCATACACATTAAAACCTTTAAACACAGTTATTATTAAGCACTAGAGATGATCTCATGTAGTAACTTCATGAACATCTCTTGGCACAAGATCTCTCAATATCTAACTTCGAAATAAAGTGCCATAAAGGAAAAGCTGGTTTTAGTAAGTGCTAAAGAGACCAGAGGGTGTATAACTCTGGTAAAATGTGCAAGATTAGTAAATATAACAGTCCTTCGTTTGTAAGATGTGCCATGACTGGAACTACCTTCCTGCCTCATTACTCAGCCCAACGGATACCGATCGCCTTCGCAGACCCTTTGCCGACATAATCTGATTCACATCGTCTTTTTGTTTGTTTGGACATGCATCTCTTCAACGTCCCACACTTTTTTTTTATTTATACAAAGTGGTTTATTCTCGAATAGCGAAGTAACTGTTTTATTATGTTTATTTGCTTCTTCTCTTCTGTGCTATTTTGTCTTCCATTTGGATATTTGATTACAGTCTATCCCATCTCTAATGCATTGTACAACTTGAAGGTACAATAAATATTTTTCAAAAGCAAACAGTAGCTGTACGAGGTAAGTCACAGCACACTCATCATATGCACAGGGACAGGGACACTAGGAAATTTTTTCTCCACCCATTACATGTTCAGTTAGTTGATGCAGGTTTAATGGCGTAAAAGTGACTAAGGCCATGCTCAGCATTAAAAAAAAAATGCACTTGTTGCTCCGTTTTTACACCCCATACTGCAGTAGGATAACTGAAAAAAAAAAAAATGGCCCTTTGTTTCACCATGGAACAAGCCCCCTCTTTAAAGCACTTGCTTTCTAAAACCAGAATGGTCATTTAGCTCAATATCAAACAACATAAGAATATATGTTTCAATGAGCACCACGAAGCACAACCTGTTCATAGGCTACCCAACATAAAATAGTTTGAGCATAGTTTTTTCTGCAGGTCTTAAAAATGAGGCCTAACATCCCTTTAAAAGGAATTATACCAAATTCTATGTGCAAGCGTTTTTACTCGGCATGCCACAGATGAAAACTCCACTTCCTGTACAGTGTTACCTCAGTAGTGAGTCTTGCTTGAAGTATTCTCAGTTTACACCTATTCTCAATGTAAACTCTGCCACAGAAGTGCAAATGCTGTTACCAGTGCAGAAAAGCAAGCCCACTCCATTTAGTAGATCAGTGACCTACACACTACTTCACTTCTACTCGAAACAGAAAGCTTCCAAGCAACAGCAGGTTCCTTTGAAGCTTACCATATAGTAAAACAATATAAGTTCTCATGCATGTTTAGGATCATCTCAGATAATATCCTCTGGGCCTACACCCTAGTACATACAAAACTTATCTTAACTACCTCTAAAACTCACCTCAACTTTCCCTATATTTTTCAAGAACAGTGGTATTATGTCTGGCCCAGAGAAAGATAAGATGCTCTTAAAGTTGGCTTCCATCAATGTATGCATTTTGTATACCCACACTTCGCTACTAATGGGCTTACCTTTTTAAAAAGCTGATTTATGTGCATACGTAAGTGTAAATTGTTTATTTTAAAAATTTGTTGTTGACTGATGCGAGAAGTAATAGAGCTGGGAAGCTATGCTACCCAGCTTACCTGTGTAAAACATTCATGTTAACATTCCTTGTTATTATTAGCATTTAGGTCCAATATACTTATTTATACGCACGCAATTTACGCCTGCTGATAGTTGACGAACGAACAGAACAGTTTCAAGCACAAAAATGCACTAATAAAATATTGTGCTAGAATTCTTCGTCCAGCCCTCACCACGCACGATCACTTACACTGTCACGCAGGAAAATATAATTACATTGTGACACTCTCCGAAATGTTAACGTTCAAAACAAGCATTCTTGTGCTTTCCGCAAAGCTGCATTGTATTACCGACCACTACTATGGAGGCACCATGAGTTACATCTACATTCCTTGATTTACCGCCAAACCAGTGCATAGCGACTGTAGCCTTCGTTTCTTTCCACAGTTAAAATAGTGCACAGGTGCTGCAGTCACGACACTGCCAGTATCAACGTAGATTAATTACATGGCACAACAAATGACCATTCAGGATTTTTTTTTTTTTTTTTCGAGGAAAACACCGCATAGAGCGAGTGGCCCTATCGCGACGCTGCAACAGCACCAGGATTCACACTGCAGGAAAAGACTCGGCTGAACAAGCACACAAACTTGCGCGTTACCGTTATCAGCGATGTAAACAACAGCAAATTAGTAACAGTGCCGATAACTGCAGAAAGTTGCAATGAAAGCCAAAACGCGTAGCCCAGTAGGCTTAAGGAATAAAAGCGCCAGTTACACACCTTTGTCGAGATCTCGTTCTTCACCCATTATGTAGAAGCAGGCAGATTTTTCGGTACAGTACCTCACACCAGCCACTCAAAATGCTGAGTTTATTAACCCACAAATACCGAAATGTAGCAGACACAGAGTCACCACAGCGGTACCATCATTCGCCACCAATTACCCAACATGCACCGGATACCGGCATTTGATGACGTACGAAGGAAGCGGAAAAGCTCTCTGTACTGGACTTCTGAAGTTTAATAGCTTCACAGGCTTCATACCTCACACCTTCACAAGCGCGCGGACTTGCAACAGCCGTCCACAAGTTGTTTATGTGCGCGAGTTGAGACGTTCAACGCAAGATGTGCATAGCATACCTTGGTCGCAATTTGCTCATGGCATTGCTCATTGTTTCTTGAAGAAGCAAATACCCTTAGTAATCATAGTGTCATTAATAAGTGCAACACAAACAGCGTTAGGTACAGCGGTGTTGTTTCAGGCCATGCCTTTCAGGCTTTACGCCCGCTTCGTGCCATGCCGCACTGTTTATGTGTGTGTTTCTGTTTCAGGTGCCAAGCCCAACTGCCCAGTTCGTTAAGGAGGCTCACCTGGGCCGTAGAAAGCAATACTCCTTTGCCTGTGGCATCCAGATTCTCAGTGTCATGTCTGCTTACGGGCCGCGGCTCCCAGAAGGTGACAAAACAGTTGAAAAACTAGCGCGTTCGTGCAATGTTGCGCTCGATCCGCGAAACTGCGAAGGTTCTAATGTACAACCCTTAACGCATTCCTGAGTCGAGGTGTTTGTCTTTTTTCTCGAAGGTTTCAAAACCGCATCTGCCGATCGCGAAGATGCTGGAGAAAGCAACGAATCAACAACCACCGTCATTGGACCGGTGCTCCCGCCTGGCTTAAAGCTGTCTGGGCAGGACGTCGAAGCACCTTCGCCTCCTAGCAAAAGTGGGCAGGATTTGTACGGGCCAAGTTTGCCGCCGGGGTTCACGGACACATTACCTAAACCCGGCATCATCGGACCCGTTTTACCGCCTGGTTTTTCAGCGACTTCGCAACAGGACGCTGTTGAAAACGAGAGTGACGATTCGGACGACGTCATCGGGCCGATGCCATCTGAGGCTATTGGCGATGACTACACAGACGACACCGCTGCGCGGGATTTTGACCGTAGAGCGACCAAGATGAAAAGGCGACTCGAGGGAAAGGTGCGCGCCCTTCATGCGTCATATTGTTTCGATTTGTGTGTTATTGAAACTTGCACAGAATGCTTATAATGTGATGTGGTGATGTGCGACGAATACGAGAAGTGTTCTATTTATTTTTCATTTACTAGGGTGGTGAAAGAGTTTGTTGGTTTAATGATAATTAAATATCTCAGGTACATGCTACAATTAAAAAACAAAGTGCACCTCTCGGGAATTTACTTTTAAAGCGAGTCTGAATGGCTAAGTGAACAAAAGTGCTGTGCCCGTATTCTAACACGCTCCTTTCTTGATAATCAAGGATTCAGAACCTGAACCCCGCCGAGAAGAGTGGATGACAGCATTGCCAGACAACTTGGGCCTTCGAATTGGCCTGGGGTCCAGGACATTTCGGAAGAACATGGAGGATCCAACAGCTGACCGCTCTGCTTGGACAGACACACCTGCAGACAAAGTCAGAAAGGCAGAGGTGTGTCTTGTTTCCTGTTCAGACCCTAATTGAGTATAAAAGCGTCTGCTGAGAGAGCTTGCTGCTGTTGCAGCAAATGTGTTCAGAGCCAGAGAAAATGATGGAATCTGCTGATGCATTTAATTAGCATCTGTCGTTGTCAGGTTATTTTATGGCCACAGAAGTTTGCTTAATGTGCACGTAAATTAGCCAGTGTGCCGTCAACATATCCGTAAATTTAACCTGTGACTACGTGCTCAGCAAGTAAGTGCCGTAGTCACTGAGCAACAGTGACGGGTAAGGCTATGATGGTTGCCGTGCAGTGCTTGGCTACAAACAGCGGTGCAACAAGTGCTTGGGTAGTGTGATAGAGGAATAGAAATAGTGGAATTATAACACAGTAATGGTATGTATTCATTGTTTTCATCTTTAAATAAATTACTTTTTCATTTGTATAGTGCACTTTTAGCAGGAACCATTCTAAGGGGTGCTCCAAATGCGTCATCTGAAAAAGTGCCAGTGAACTGTGCAGGTGGATAAATGAATGCTAGGAGCATCCCCTATGAAATGGAATAATGGCCATAACTGCGGAGCTCTTATATAATATCACTTTTTTCCTTTTCTCTGATTGAGTGCATCCTCATAAGGTAGGAAATGAATAAAGTCATACAAAAACTTATTTTCGGCTTCCTTGCACATCTCAAAAGTGGGACCCCCTTCCCGCAGAAGTTGTTCCTATTAATGATAACCACACTTCTCGCAAAGCACTAGGTAACATTGTATAATGGCCTTTAATGCCTCTGAACTTCATATAAACAAAAATTTCCCTTTAACAGGGCACCATGTCATACATTGTACCAGACTGTGCATTTCATTTCAGGTGCATGTTAGTTGGCAAGTGTTAACATGATCACATTCTCACACCGCTTCTTTTGAGAGTGTGAGCTTTAAATTGTTATTTTGAAAGCATGGGGTTCTTAGCTATATTTTGGGAGCAAGGAACTCCAAAAAAAGTTCTGTGTGCTTCTGTGTAGCTCAGACACCTTGCCTTGGGCTGCATTTAGAACATAGCTGTGTGTGGACCTAAGGGATTCCAGAAAAAGATATTGTCAAGCAGTAGTTCAGTAGATTACACAACTGAGATATCGAACAGGGACTGTATTTTAAAGCCATTCTTTGTTGTTGTTTTTTCACTTGCATTGTTTTCTAATAACCTCATCCCGAATGTTGAATAAACAAACCTGCCGACAGCAGTAGGGCAACAAAATATGATCCAAAAGTAAAGGCAAAAATAATGGGGGAAAGAAGAACTTGATCGTTAAATGTTTTATGCACAAGTTACTTTTGTAAATACTAGAGATTTCTTGTGCCCCCCCCCCCCCCCCAAAAAAAAAGAAAGAAAAAAAAAAACATTGACACAAAAGACTGATGGCAGTATACCATCAAGTCCTCAAAGCAGGTGTTCAAGGTATTAGTTTTTGGGAATGACTGGTCAAGGCTAGTTTGTTGGCAGTTATGAAAATTAATGTTGCCATAGAGATGAGGCGTATCCTGACCACTTTCTAGGCTTTTCTTAAAAAAAAAAAATGCACAAGGTCATGACATCAAACAATTATGTCTTAGTAGCAAAGGTGACAGAAAAGTTGTGAAAGTGTAATGTGGCCTTCAGTTATGATTTTCTGTGCTGTAGCTACGTAAAGTATGCTAGATATTGTTGACATATTTTTGGGCAATTTTGTCTAGAACACATGAAAATATTTCTTGCTCTGCACATAGTGGCCCTAAGCAAGAATTGTATTGAAAGTCAGCATGGTATGAAAAGCTGGAACCGGAAAATTGATTCTGCACATTTCTGTCTATCTAGAACAGATATACTTGTAGCGAAGGCACAAGAAAACTACACTTGTGGATTCGTGTTATGTTGTCCACCTGTCTGTTGTTCCCAGTTGCTTTCTCATAATTGTATGGATATCTGTTGCTTGGGCATTGGGTTGAAAGTGTATTGATGTCTGCACATGTTTCTGTCAACTTTTTTATTTTGTGAATCATCAGCAGAAAAAGTCGAAAAAAGATGGAGATGCAGCTGAGACCTCGCGCCATCAGAAGCGACACCATCAGGAAATGGAGCTTGAGGAGCAGCTGAAGCAATACAATGTGTGTACCTACTTTTCATTTCGTCAGACCAAAAATTTGCCGTCCAATAATTACTTTCTTTTCTTGGCTCTGCAGAAGGAAAAGAGGGCAGAGTCACTTCTCGATATGCATAGGAAAAAGAAGAAAGAGGAAAAAAAGGTATGGCCAAACTGCATTGTCCCATATTATTTACAAGGTGCTGGAATGGTCAACAGTTGTGGAAACTGAGCAATAGGGGAACTTGTAGAGACCCTGTAACGATTTTGACGATTTTGTACAAACATACCGTACTATTTAGCGTAGGTCCTCCTGATCATTGAGTGACTCATTTAAGCGTTGCACTTAAAGTGCATTATTTATTGTAAGGTATTAAAAATATGCATTGCCACCGATCACAACGGCATCACTCCCCCGAGTTTTCGCCCCCTCTCAATTGACTTAGCCGAATTGACGTCAATTGGGCGAGCTATTCGATTGGCTACCCAGGTTGCATCATTGATAATTTTTCCAAGTTTATGATGAACAAATGTTGTTCATAATAGTTGGAATGTTGGTTAATTTGTTTCTATAAAAAAAGTAACAGAAAGAGTATACACATTGGCAATTTATCACTACATTCAAGCACTTCCAGCACACAGCAAGTGTCATCTGCTTGCGTTAAAACGTTCTCCATGTTGATCTCAAGCTATCTTTACGCGAGCACCCTGGATCGCCCTTGTTACATTGTGGGCAGCAAATCTACCGATCGGCGACATGTCAAGCTGTGACATCGTGTCCCTCTGCAAGGCAACATGCAAGCAGAGTGGCGGCAGAACATCGGACAGATGGTATCCGATCGGCGCCAGCATCTGCGCATTTGCGGCCGTCACTTCATGCCGGAGTATTACTACCACAATAAAGTTCTAGCATGTCTGGTATTCGGGTAAGCGCAAGCGGACTGGAAATTTTACCGGATGAGCCGAGGCGCAAACGTGAACAGCCTGCACGGTGCAGCCGCCTGGTGGCACAGAGCTCAACCAGACAAACATAGATCTAATATGTGTTCTACTTTGGTGCTAGTGTAAACTTTTTGCAGGAGCATAATTGTGAAGATGTCTTTTCAAATGTTTTACACTTGGTTACAGCAATACAGTTAAACCTGGATATAACAAAATTGACAAATTCCCGAAAAACTTTGTTATAAAGAGGAGTTCGTTATATGCAGGTTCGGCACGAAAATTCGTAAAAGAAACGCTACCGTATTGATTGTCCTCGATTGTAACGCGCACCCGTTTTCCGTTTTCGTCGAAGCACTCGTCCATGGAATGTCACACCAGGTACTGGATGCGTGGACGCATGTCATTTCGCACAAGCGCAAGGCGTCAGAAACGAAGAGCGAGCGACATGATGGCATCGTAACGTCTTATAGGGTCACCTAGTGTCAGGTTAGTGAAGTGAAGCGCAGAGTCTTGCGCAGGTAACCAAAGAGTGGCACTGCCAGCGCGTTGAAAAAAAAATTTGTTTTTTTTTCCTTCGGCAACATCAACTGGAAAAGGAGAGTGCCGGCTTGGCGGGCTAGGCCAGCTGCAGCAAGCGGCGGGATCAGGTTTGAATGAACGGCGGTGGAAAAGTCACGCCCATGGCGGCAAGATCGCCGGGTCGAGGGATGCAGGCCTGCCTCGAGCTCGCGCGCACACGTGCGCTCGCTCTCGCCTCGCAGTCGCCGTGAATTCGAGCGCACCAAGCGCGACACCGCCGCTTCGCATTTCGTCGCAGTGGAGAAGGTGCTTCTGGTTGCTGCTTGCGCAAAAATGACAAAATTTGGGGCGAAATCTCTAGGTTGCCTGCGGGGAAAATTTGTAACTTCGAGAAGGTCTCCCGCTGCCACTTTGTTACGTAGAGGTCTCAAATACATGTGCTTCTATCGAGTAATGGCGGGGAATAGAAAAACTTTGTTATATCCAGGAATTCGTGATATGCAGGTTCGTTATAAGCAGGTTTAACTGTAGTAGCTCTGTTCGTGTGGTTAAGCTCTGTGCCACCGGATGGCTGCACCGTCCAGACTGCTCAGGCCGGTCACATTTACGCTAAAGCCCCTTCATCACAGTGGTAGTAGTATATAGGGGCTTTAGTTTATGCCTCCGCCCGTCAAAATGCCCAGCTTGTCTGCGGTTACCAGAATACCGAACACACTCGGGTGCTGCGACAGAACGCCCCCAATGCATGCTGCTGGGATAGCTCTCACGGGGGAGACGGCCAGGCAACTAGTGGAGAGGTTAGAGAGGCTTTGCACACTGGCTCCAAGACAATCGGAAGTAGACAACACGACATCACGTCATGACGCAGAGCCAGTGAAGGCGGAGCTTAGCCCCGATCACTCGGCAAACGAGTTGAGGAGAAAAAGCATGGCAAGGGAGTGTGGGGATGTGCGACTCTCACGCGTCCCCTGATGTTGTTTTCCTCGCATGGCTCCCGTCTCCTGTAATCTGGCTTCGCTGCGTAGCTTTACGGCGGCGGAGTTGCAGCGTATTACGAGAAATGGTGCTAGTGTTGCGCTGCTAACGCCACCTGACGGCGGGGGGTTACGCGGGCGCAAAAGGGAGAATGCTGTTCCTCTTCGGGATGGGGTCGGTGAGCTATGCGGATGTCCCGTGTGTGCGCCAATCCACGCTTCGCGAAACCGTCTCGCGTGGCTAGGAGCAGGGCACTGGTATGGACGAACACGGATCGTTCGAACATGCCACCGTTTGCGTGACCGTACACGTGATCGACTAGGCGATGGTGTCATAGCATGGGGCAAACATATTCGCTCGCTATCGGGTCGCGGTGAGTCGGAATTCCTTGTTTGTCGCACGCCCATGTGAATGTTCTATGCATAGTAATTCGGTTAGCATGCATTAGTCTATGAAAGGTGCAGTAAATGCCCTTTTGACTGTTTGCACTTCTGTGTTGTCGTTCCTTTGTCCCAAGAGCACGTGTGAGACCCCACAGGAGTAGGGTAACTTGTCATCGTACGTAGCTCTCTTAATATGAGATGCTTCACTTAAATTGTGGCTCTAATGTTTTACTGTAGCTGTACCCTACGCGTCTACAAAATTAGTCTTAAACCGTTTCAGGGACCCTTTAAACGCACCGTGCTACTGTTTACTTAAAGGCCACCATTTTTGCTCTAGGCCTTTTCTTAGCATGTTAAAGAACTAACAGCCAAATAAATTATGGTAACTAATACACACGAACCCAAGTTATTGGTCACTCGAAATTAATATAGTGCAAACAGAATGAGAGTAGCCCTAAACCAGGGGAGTGCAATATCACAATTTTCGAATACAAATCAAATAAAAATACTTAGCTTTGAATATTGAATAATCCTTGAATAAGCAAGTTGGGGTAATTTGTTTTGTTGGAACAATGCAATTACATTGTCAGTGTTAAAAAAACTATGCTAGCGAGCTGTTATACTAAAACATTCTGTATCTGGCTCATGTTAACTTGGAAAATTGAGTAATTCCCACTAGCTGTTCTCGCCAGCCTATGTCTTGTTATACCTCATCAAATGCCCGTAAACTCGGAGGCACTTGACCCAGTGCCAGTCGTCACTTATCGCACTTGCCGTCAAGCAGAAAGCTCAAAATTAAGGGTGGCGCTGCAAAAAAAAGTGCACCCTCGCTGTTCGCAAACCTGTGCCCCTTGCTGAGAAGCTTGCTTTCCCGCAAAGTTGTTTAGTGGCTAAGTGTGCTTTACAGGCGAAATTTCGCTAGTAGCACGAAATCACAAAATTCAGCACAATATCGCCCCAATATTCTTAGATTATATAGAAACAAATGCTAAGAACAGTGTTTTCTCCCGCGCAGCAAGCAGTATATTCAATTTGATTCGAATATCTATATTTCTAATTAAATACGAATATTAAAAATTTAATATTCAAACTTTTTGAATATTCGCACACCCCTACCCTAAACTGAAGTTCACAGCTCTGGATGCCAGATTTCACTCTCCCATGACATCGTAGAGTGGGGCCCAATAGTCGCAAGGAATCAATATGATGTAAAGAAAGTTGGTGCGCCATGGTTGCCAAGCATGCTCAGCCTGTTGATGGTGTACCCATGGCCTCCGTGATCGGGTGGTGCGCGGTCAGGCCCTGCAGGCCATGGCGTCACTTATGTGGCTACAACAGCTTCCGTGCACCATGGGCTCGACATGCTGATGCATCATTCCCATGGTTGGAACACCTTACTTCCTGGCTGTGTAATAATAATCAGGCAATACTTAAACTGGTTGTAAAATATAATACCGTAGTTGCTGTATTCTCAATATTGTGTGAACTTAAATAGCATGTTACATTTTCAACCAATGACCATAATGCCACTCACTGATGTCACGTTTGTCGCACCAAGTGCGCAAAACCGCTGCATTGTGATGCTGCTATCAGTGCTGCCTTGCAAGCTTTCTTGGGAGCATTGCAGGGCCTTTTAGGTCCTCTTGTTGTTGAGGGACTATAATTTTATGTTCTATCTATTGGAAGGAGAGCAAAAAAAAAAAAAGTTAATAAGAGCAGACTACATTGTGCACTGCAATGATGCTACTGCTGTAAGCAACACTGTTGACCATCATGATGACGGGTTTCTGCCATGAGGCAGAATGTTCCCAGCTGATGCTTCAGACGTGCCTACCATTGTGCCGTGTTTTCGTAGTTTTGCTGATTGACGTTCTTTCACTGTAGAAACACTCAGTGAAATTTGCCAAAATTAATTCTCTCTAGAATGAAACATGCTTTTTAAAATAAGTGCTAACATATAATAATGTGAATAACTACTAATGTGTAGTCACAGCTGCAACCTTTGAATGTCACTTTCCATTACCTCTGCCATCTATCAGGAGCTGCTTTAGGAATTCAAAGGTGGTGTCAGCACCAGTCTTTTATTCTTATGCCATTTTCCAGCTCATCAAATTTCTCTCAGCAGAAGTGACCTATTTGCAATTTTAGAGGTCACTGCTATTAATCTACACTGACTTAAACGTTTCCTTTAGTACTGTTTTCATGAATATGAAATTGGAAAATGCATCGATTTTGGTCGCATTGAGAATTGCTGCTTGCATGTAGCTTTCACATTTTCTGGTCTTTATCTGACTGATGACGTTGATAATGAGCTGAGGTTAGTTGATCGGTAGTTATGAAAATTAATGTTGCCTTTAGAGATGAAACAAAAACATCCTGGCCGCTTTATAAGTCTTCCTAAAATGAAAGAAATTCACAAATCTGTGACATCACAAAATTGTGATTATGTCATCAGTAGTAAAGTTGCATGTCACAAAATAATTCTGATTGTTAATGTTACATCAATTCACCTAACATTCTCACAAGTCTAGCTCCCAATATGTTATGTGCTATGTTTTTTTATCACAAATAAAAAGGCGCTGTAGTGCCTGCTCAGGTTTTTGCATATATGTTTAACAAGTGGTTCAGGTGTGCAAAGTGTAGTCTCGGGTTCTTTCAAGCCGCCTTTGTGCATAAGGCTTAGGCTTGACACCCAATTCCCTCTTGCTTGCCTTGTACGGCCAGGCTTCGGTGGTACCAGGGCAAGCAGAAACACGACAACACACGATAGAATAACAAGCACAACAACATTTATTGCTCCAGAGGATTCATGTGGAAGCAGGCTAGTTACGACCGCGATGTTTGCCGCGGTCGATAGTGGGGCGAACAATGGAAGGGCACGGCAAAGGATGGGAACGAGATGTTTACCTGAGCTCCTTCCTTCGTCGTGGCTCCCTCTCTTCTCTCCCTTATCGGCGGTTGCCGGCCGTGCTGATCTCGACCGTCCCGCCTTGTTCTTGGCTCAGTCCAGTGGGCGCGGGGCTCCGCATACACATCACCACTACGTTTGCAACCGTTTTCCAAGAGGGTCGCGCCACTCCGCGAAAAGCCATCCGGCTCCTAGCACAGGAAGAGGGGAAAAAGGCATGTGCCCTCCTCACTTTCGTGGTGCGCGTAAGAATGCGGGAACTATGAAATTTCATAATTCCCACAAAATATATTGTAGAAACTGCATGCACATTTAAACCTTCAGTAATAAAGTCGGTAAAATCAGCACTTTACTTCGTTGTATGGTAGTTTCGTCATGCTGATATTCAACCTTTTATGCAAAGAAGTACATTTGCCGACGGATTTTTTTTACATAGTAGTAGGGGTCGTAAGAATTTCCAAATTATCAGCCAGTCAGAAAAAAACTTAATTGCAATTAAAAATATTTTCATTTTGTTAATTTTGAGAGTCAACAACCAAAGACGCTGTTTCATGCCTTGTTGATGATATCTTCAAATTGGCGGTACCTCCATTTACCTTTTACC
This sequence comes from Dermacentor silvarum, assembly GCF_013339745.2. Lineage (NCBI taxonomy): Eukaryota > Metazoa > Arthropoda > Arachnida > Ixodida > Ixodidae > Dermacentor > Dermacentor silvarum. The sequence goes on along the minus strand of NC_051155.1, from coordinate 183,423,278 downwards.
TGATTACCTCCCAGATTTGGTGTGCAGTCAGTGTATGCACTCAGCCGTGCTAATAGCCAAACTTAGCCACAGTCGTGCGCGCTTGATCATGTTACAGCGCGCTCCCCCCCTTTTTCCTTGAGCGCCCGGGAAGACGGGGCACACCAGGCCGCCATCTTACCCTCACACCCACAGCACAGCTCGCGCAAGCACGATAAAACCTTATCACACTTGGACTTTATACGATCTATGACGACAAGAGGGTTTCGCGTTTAGTACTAATATCACTACTCATGTTGCATCAGATGTTGCTTCGCTTCAGCGGCCACGACCTGTCGCAAGACGCGCGATTTGAGAGCTGCATTCGCTAGAGAGAGAGAGAGACCAACGTGAAGAAGAGCAGGGAGGTCAACCAGACAAGTGTCCGCAGGCAATCGCGTGCAATTCAAGCATTTGACCACGTGCACCTGCGGTGGTTTCCATTTATTGACTCGTTATTACTTCACAGCAGCAGTGAAATTTCGTATATTGAAATCGCATTTAAACACACCTCATTGCATGGAGGTTTAAAATACATAGTGTTCAATGGACAAGAAGTTATAAAAAGTTAAATGGTTCGTTATATTTGGTGTAACGACTGGAACTGTAACGACTGGTGTAACATATGAAGTTAACCTTTTATTGAATTATGTAACGTTTCTGCTTACTTCTTGCTTACAAATGCGACGCAATGTATTTTATTTGCAAATGCATATGATGAATACCATGCCACTAGCCAAGCTTCGACTATGGCCTTCAACATTCAGTATCCAGTCATTGTAATGGCAAGGTCCAAATTTAACAGGGATGACGAAGTAGTGAGGCATCCCTGTTACAGGGAGAAACTATATACATAGGTTATATTTACAAGGCAAGCTGCAAAATTCTGCAGCAATGGTATGACTAACGCGTGCAAACCTTAAGTGTTTATGTTGTGTTTATTGTAACAAGCAAAAGCAAGCGCTCCTTGCCAGAGAATGTGCTACAGTCCATAGTGAACTGTTGGTCCTTTCAGCAGTTCAGTTTAAGAGACATTGTTTTATTCAAAAACAAAACTGGTCCTGTAAGTGCTTAGATTACAAGAGATTTTGTCCTCAGTCATGTCTTCTGTGCTGCATTAAAGTTCCTAGCACTGTATGTGCAATATTAGTATGTTTTGTCGTGTGAATGTGTCTATTGGGAGGAAAACGACCATGTGTACCTGCATTGCAAAGGGTATGACAATTGTCTCTTTACTGTGTCATTTCAGAACGAAGTTAAGGAACGGCGGGAGTTCAGTCGTGAAGAAGACCTGAAAATCAGCCGGATTGACCCAAGAGCCAGCAAAACATTGATCAACAATGCTGCTTTCCTGAACTCAAAGTTTTCATCTGGTGAAAGGAAGTTTCTTTGAACTCATCTGGTACTATTCGCTCTTTCCAAAGAATACATTAACCATTTCTTAAATAAGTGACTGCTCGCTGAATTTGTGGCTAGTGCAAGAGCTGTCTGCCTGCCAGTATTGAAGGCATTGCGTCTTCTGACTTTAGGCAAGTTGCTGACCAATTTTTTGGACATGGATGGTGCCTCAAAAGTGTCTGAATAATGGCGCAGTCCTGAAAAACGAGTTTTGGTGGTAAAATCAATCATTGTCTTTTACAACCTCCACAAAGCGGAGCATTCTTTTTACACAATTTTGCTGTGTTGCACTTGTTCCAATTTGCGACATGCTGACGATTTCATGGTTGGTGCTTGGATGAGTACAATGGTGTGGCAATCTCTGGTGTGCACGCAGAAGTCATGCCATTGCTGCAGCGTTTTGCAGCTTGCCTTGTAATTGTAACCTCTGTATATAGTTTTTCCCCGCAACTATATTTCTTTGAAATTTCGTGATGATTGAGGCTGCAGGTGTTTTTCAACTTTGCCCATTGCATAGCCCAATGTGTGTCACCAATTGTCATGAAGTGCAGATATCGCACATGCAATATTGACATCATGATGCTGTCAGTTAAAACATTTCTTGAAGTTAAAATTTTCCCAAATGCTAATTTTGCATGGCCATAGCATCTAGTGGAAGACTGAATTTTTCTTGGCTAGGCTTCTCGATTTGGCAGCTCGTCTGCTGCACTTGCAATGTCGAAAGTGAAATTGCACAATGTGAAGCTCAAACCACATGAGAGCAATTTTGTGTGCGACAGTGACGGCTTCGAGTGACGAAACTGGCCGTCGCAGGGACAGATCGCTTGTTCTCGTCGCTTGGTTTTGGAAGTGTAGAATTCGTCGCTCGTCGCCCGGAAGTGCTACGAGTGACTAGCCACCGTAGCCGAATAGCATGAAGCCGTAACAGGATGTACAACAGTGATACAACCAGTTGTAACGAGAAACAAGCAAATGACCAAATTTTGATACGTGCAAGGATTAAAAAAACCTACTGCAAGACCTTCACAAATACTTTATGCAGCTCTGTACAGCAAAACAAATCAACTTAAATTGTCAGAGCATGCATCATGCCATTTTCGGCGCATATTTGGTGCCATCATACCGGCAACACCAGGGAGACATCGCTCAACGTTGTCGCTTGCCTGGTGTTCAATATGTTAACGACGAGCGGACGTGACAACCATCTCCATCGCATCGCCTGTCACTGTCACGCGCAAGATGTCTTGCATGGGGTTTATACCTGAAACTGGCTTCAGTATTAAACATTTAGCGACACACTGTGTGGCAGCCAAAATTTGTTACTATTATACATAGATTCTATAGAGTAAATTGAGGTACCACGGAGAAGCCAGAATAATTAGGTCTGAAAAGTCAGATTTATGGAAAATTGGGTCAGCGACTGCAGTAGGAAAATTCCATTTAACATGAATATATATTTACATCTTGCTCCATAAAAATGTCGACCATCTCAAAACTTGTTTGGCAATGTTAAAAAGAAATATTTGCCAATACCTAGTATTGAACCGAGGATGCTGCGCTGCTGAGCCAAGGTCATAAATGTAAACCTGTTCTGTTTAGAATTTTGTAAGAATCCCTGACATAAAGAGGGTGGGAGGGGATGTAGCATGAACTTCGTTTTAGAAGTTTACTCTGAGCACACAGCTTTTGGTGGATGTATACACTCCTTATTAACGATTGCTTACCTTTAGGCACAGCACACAAGCAGCAGCAGAGATTGAAATTGTTTTCAAACCAGTGACGTTTTCAGCAACTTTGCCATTTAATCTGGTGGACCTCCCTACCTCTCATCTCTTTTTCTCTTGCTGTTGCCGATTCCTCCCGATTCAGGAACCTGTCTGAATAAACTTGCTTGAAACAAGTATACCTCTGGTACGTGGAATCTTGTGCTGCCAAAAGAGGATGGCACAGGTACTATCACAATTTCATTTTTGCATGCATTTCTTTAATGCATGCAAAAACACAATTTTCCCGAACACAATTTATTTTTGGTAAAGCTTCATGCAATATTTGTAAAATTGTAGAACAAGCCCAAATTCATAAACTTTGTAACAAATTCGGGAGTTGACAGGTATGCAACGTGGCACAGAGAAGAGGTGTGAGGTGGGGGCATTACAGTCGAACCTCGATATAACGAAGTTGTACTTGCAGCGAAAAACTTTGCTGTATCTCAAATTTCGTTAATTCAGTGCAACTAAGATTGGGAAATAAAAATTTGTTGCATTGCAAATTTTGTTAAATTGAAGTTCGTTATATCAAGGTTTGACTAATAGCAGATCCAACTTTCAACTCAATACTGCAACAGCAAGAAGTTTTCACTACACACACTGTCACCTTCAGAATGGTGGCATTTTGCTATGTGCCTAACTTTGCCCAATATATATATTGAAAACAAATCGCATGACTGGTTGAGATGGTGCTATCAGGCACATGCAACTTTCCCAGATACTGACCATGGAACTATGTTTGTTCACCAAAAAGACAGTGTGAGGCAGCAGTAAGTTAAAGTAAGGAATGTGTTTTAATAAGTATAAGCATATTGTACTAGGCTTGCCAACCATATAAAATGTTCTATATACAAAGGTCAAAATTGAAAAATGTTATGCTTGAAATGTTGCCTTTCCGGACTTGTCTCCATCGGTCATGTGATAGCAGTGGAGTGCCTTCTGTTACTTCATATTCAGATGCAAGACATTGGCACAAGCTACAAAATACATTGCCTTGGGTGTTAAAATGCCAACAGGCGTGTTTTGGTATTCGCTCCCACAATTATGATGCCATCAATTTTATGCAGCAGAACAAACTCTACTTTTGCTAAGCATTTCAGCTCGCAAATAAGATGTTCGCTTCTCTACCAGCAAGTGACGATAACTGCAGTGTGCCAATACCATGGCTTCCAATATCATGCCACGTTGCATACTTCAGCAGTGTTCCAGCCAGTTGTGATGTTGCGATGTGCTTCACATAAGCTGAACATCTGTGCGTCACTTCCAGACATGTACTGTTACCTTAAGCTTACTAGGCTGCAGGTGACAGATGCTCCTACATTTGTTTTCCGTCGTCTTGATCTATTAACCACACGTTTCCATCGCATGAGGGCGCTGGAAACTGCTTGTGGTTTGTACTCCACAGTAGTATTACGAGAAGTGTAAACAAGCCTTAAATATTGGGCAACCTTTTGTGGCAATGAATGGAGAGCTACAAAGGAAAACGCACACAAGTAAGAGCACTCTTGAATACAGTCCCACATTTTCATTTGCATCAGTTTAAGCTGAGGAACAAAAAACAAAAATCTTATTTACTACAGCACTTATAATCTACCACTCCGTGTTACTACAAATATGCATATCATCAGTTTAAGCTGAGGAACAAAAAACAAAAATCTTATTTACTACAGCACTTATAATCTACCACTCCGTGTTACTACAAATATGCATATTATTTTCCTGCCTTTACTTCAGCATTTGGGCAAATGTGAAACCATTGCACATGGGAGTTATGCTGATTCAGTCTGTTTCAAGAAACCGAAAGCTTTGTCAGACTACCTGGTCCAGTGTGACACATGCAGAAGCTATGCCCCTATAGCTTTCCCTTCATTTCCACAGAAAGTTGTAAGCATAGGCACGTACATACTAGTACTAGAAAATGAAGTAATAATATTAAAGACTAAATGAATGAAACAACTGCAGGGCTGTTGCATAAAATTCATTTACTCATCGCTATGTGAACAATGGTAACATACACATACAACAGAGAAGTAGAAAGGCACTCCCACAGCTTTGTTCTTGGTTGGAGTAAATATGTTTAGTTCTCAATAAATAGTGTCCACGCAACCAACTCTCGCTTGTGACCATTAGAGTCATGTTTTGTGCCACCACATGGAGTCCAAAGACGTGAAGAAGGCGGCTTCTGGCAACACATTAACACGAACTCTTCAACAGCAAAACGTAGAATAGGTGATAAGGTTCATACCCCTGTTACACGGGCACCATAAAGGTCATTTTATTCCGAGGAGTGCATCACGTAAGAACTGTGCTTTGTTGCAGTGTAATGGCTATTCAGGAGCACTTGTATGTCGCAGCTGTGTCTAGTTTAAATGGACTACTACACTGGAAGCAAACTAATTTACATAAAGTGACCTTTACGTAAAGCTCGTGTGACAGGAGTACTATGGTTACTCGAGTTATGTAAATGATGCCCTCCTCTTTGCAAGGAGAGCAAGAAAATGCTCCAAAACACTTCTGCATAGATGCTTCTCGCCTTACATAACATTGCCCTGTAGGCACACTGCTCTCTCCTTATAGAAAACATGAGCGAGAATGTATATTTTACGCATACAGTTCGATTTTGAAAAATTTTTAAACGAGATGTGAATGCACTTCTTGGCTGCAATCATTGCGAGAAGAAAAGGAAGCCTTCCCCAGCCAAGCAAACAAAAACATCCTATTGAAGATTCCACAATGCAAATTTTGCAAGGACTCTCCCCCATGCAGCTTTCTAGAGCATTTGACGTACACAACTTTCATGAACAGTATGTTCGTACAAGCAAGGCACGGTGGTAGTAACATGGCTGCTAGTTGTTAGTAGTACATACACACTATACTTGCTACACATTACAATCTGCTATAAAACTTGTTCTGTGTGTTTGATATAAACATCTGGGAAACAAAAGAAGATAGCACATTGCCACCAAGCAATATTGCTGCCCTTATCCGAAATGGAACACACCACCAGCCTTATCTTGCCAAGACCATCACCATTTCCTTGCAAGAGCAAAACTGCATACATACCACAGTGACCCCAACGCTTTATGACACCAAGGTCAAGGCATCACACATGCCCTTTCAAATCTCTATACAGTACACTGCCAAATGACACAGGGCAATTGTATGTGTAGTGTATGCCCAAATTTCTCGACAAATGAAAACATAAAGGTCAGTTTGTACATTCACCACAGTTCTAGGAGGACTTTGTGAACCACTGAACACCTACTACAACTGAATGACGGCACGGAAAATGTAAGTACTGCAACAAACAAGACAAAGGAAGCACTGAGGCTGTTGGCAGGCATCTTGTGCGGCAGTGCAAATGGGAAGTGAGTGTGTTTTCCACTAAAGCACACCAGAGGATTTGGTGTTGCTTTGAAACTGGTCAGTGCAGTGTGTTGATGGATTTGCATTAATTCAATTTCGGGAATAGTCTACGAACTACGCAGTGATCCATTCAATCAGAAGCACCTCGCACAGAAATTTACAATTGTTGTGGAAACTGTGTCCTGTAAACTTTTGTGACTGGCTGTACAGCACATGCCACTGACCCCCTTCTCACTTGATTTCCAATTGGTGTTTGGGATCCCAAATCAACGCAGCAAACAAAATTATGAACCGATAAGCATGAAACCAGGCTCAGATCAACTGACTACCAAACTAGAAAGTTTTGCACAACAATATTACAGCTCCAAATAGAATAAAATTAAAATAGAAATCAAATTAATGAATTTCGACTGGCATCTGACATAAGATGCCTGCGCGCAGCATGTAAAATATTTCTTTACACTTTTCAACGCAAGTCACTGAGACACAGGTGTGTCACAATCAATTCATCAAAAAGAGTAACCGCGACAAGTCATCTCAGAAACATGATGCAAAGGTGGTATAAGGTAAACAAGGCAACAAAGCAGCAAAACGGAGAGGCAAAACATACTCAACGGGCATGGTAAGAAATGATCTATGACCTAACTATGTGCAATTATGACAGCGACTTAATGCATGAATGAGCTGGTGAAATGGTGCTTTTCTTGTCTAAAGCAAATGAAATGGACAATCAAACCACTATTCTGTCGTTCAAAAGGTATCGGCACACAAGGGGGTGCTTGGTTACACTGCACTTCAAAGTTCTGCTAGGTTCCATCTCCAGGCACTGTAGCTATGAAAAGACACCCCCATGGTTAGTAACGCATGTTTACATTGTATAAATTAAAGTGAGAAGTTGGATGGGAAGTGCAATCAGGTCTAGTAGTAAAGGCAGGGCAAATCTGATAATGACTGCAAGAATTGCAAAAACCAATAAATCAAACTCTTGCTCTTTTGAATGCTTGCACTTGTGTATTTACTTCTGCACCATCAAATAGTGGCAGACAGCACGTGCGGATGTCCAAGCAACTACAAAATAAAAAAGGCGCCAAGGCCATGATGGCGTGTACTTATTGAAGAGAATTCTGATGCTGTTCAGCGCTGGCATAGTACAACAATTTTATCTTTATTCATTTGTCATTCACTACACTAACGGGCCAATCTTCCGACTAATCAATGGGGGCCAAATGAACTGGTCTGATGTTGACTGGAAACTAAACTGTTGCACAATCTCGACGTGGTGATACAAACCATGCCACAATTGGTGCCTGTACAACAGGTGGCGCTCAGTTGCATGGACAAATTTTAGCTGTTAAACATATACCGCATATTAAAATGTATGTGTAAAAGTTAATGCCAAACATTATAATTCTAATCAATTACAATTAACTTTTGATTACCAATGCCGGTTAGTATACAGCCTTCTATATAGCTTGACTAAAATCAAGTACCACCAAAGGCACCCATGGATTTTAAATTCACCCTTTATTCGGAACACCGGATGATCCCAATGAATTTTGCCTGGCCCGCTGAATCAGAAATAAATTAATGAAAGCTAACTCTCACATTAAACAACACTTCTCATTTATACTTCATAGTGTATGCCACCCCTGGCAATAAAAATGCACCAAGTACTACACCCTTAACACACTTTCCGTTTCTTCAGACATACAATTCAACTACTAAGGAAATAAAAGGCCTTGTGTGCACATCACTCATGGGTTCACGTGTAACTTGTTACAATTATGTATATTATATATATGTATGTATATGTGTATATATTTATATATGTATATTATATATATATATATATATTATATTAAACACAGAGAAATACTACACAAGCAGAAACAAAAATACACAAACATGCAGACAAAAAATGTAGAAAGTATCAACAAAACTGCCCGCTGCCATAGTTGGAAAAATTTACACGCTTCCGTGTGTGACATGCGTGAACTTTAGTAGCAGCTGTGTTTGTCCTCTTGTTTTGTTCACAATAGCGTTAAAAGGTTTCTCTGTTAACTGATGAGAGTGCTTCGCACACCTTGACACTGGTGGCAGACAGCCCCAAGACTTGTTCATTCGTTTATGCAACATTTTAAATGAGCAGAATGAGGGTGTCTGATTATGAGAAGTACACAATACACCATGCATGCATTTGTGCGACAAAAAAGGATGCGACCCAGCTACATTGTGCAGCTGTGTAGAGAAACTTGTGCTTACATCTATTTCAAATGAATCAAGTGAAATAAACTTTACAGGGGCTGATTGCTACCAAGCTGAGGCAACAGGTATACCGCAATAAGATGCTGTAACTGAAAAAATGGAAAATTAAAGGAGTGCTAGCAGGGATTGACTGACAGAATGTCTACTTGGTAAAATAGGCTGTAAAAGATGCGCAGATTGGTAGATTGAGTCCGGCTGAATAACCTCACTAGCCGTTTGTGAATCTGTGCCCCACAACAACAAACTTGCCCCTCAACAATATAGAGGCCAAGGTGTAATCGAGGAACCGAACAGGAAGAACAAAGAATTTTACTTTGTACACTTAGGACTCAAAAAAGATACCGTATTTGCATGAACATAATGTGACCACAAAAATAATGCGAGGAGATACCTTTTATGATAAAAAAAGTAAAAAATTTTATATACATAATAGTGCAAACCATACTGTGGGCTTAAAATATAACTCTTCGATGCAACAGCAATGCAAAATTGTCCAGGAACACCCGTACATGTGCCAGGCTCTGTACAGATGTGCACCTCTGCGGTGGACTGAGCGTTTGTACCAATTCTGCTTCCTTGAAGACGCACGCCTGCTCCCATAACAGCACGTTTGTGTTCTTCTTACGACATTGAAAGGCTGGCTTTTCTGCACAGCTCGGGTATGTGATGGTCGGGCTGATTGTGTATTGAACGGTGAAAGGGTGAAAAAAATCTTCCGCTATATTCACAACAATGAATCCACATATCATGCGAGATGTTTCCACAAGAAAAAAGAAAACTTCGCCTCATAATCGTGCAAATACGGTATTACTTCTAAACTGCACAACGTGCTTCCGGTGCAAGTAGCTTCTGCTGTATGCCTAGGAAATCTGTTTGCAGTGTTACGGACTACTCATTTCTGAATAATTTGAAGCTACAGTGCCACCCTAAAGTGCACCTGCAAGGGGATGCGTTCACTTTTAACAGCTCCAACCTCTAAATGATACATGTTGGCACAATGGGAAAATTGGCTTCATAGATTCACCGTGCTTGTTCAGAAAAGGATTGATCAAGCAGTTACAAACACCAACACATCACAATCTAGGGCTTCTGGGTAATTGGTATGATGCGAGGCTGTTGAAGTTGGAGCAGTGGGCAGATGTAACAACCACCTACCAAAACACCCAGGGTCATCACCCACACGATCTAGTGAGTGAAAAGGCTTGGTAGGCGATGTCTCGGTAATAAATAAAAGAATTGGAAAATTTTGCAAGCCCAGTTTGAAGAATCAGCAAGCCAATAACCGTCATGCTTCGTAGAAATTTGCCAGTGATGTGTGCTTACAGGTCCCTGGCAAACATGCTTACGAGAAGAACAAGTAAACAGTAAAATGCTACCCATGGCTGTTGCAAGCTGCCCCTAATGTGCGTAGGTCAGTCAGAGTAGTGCGTTATCTGCATGACTGTTGCAAGGTGAATGATGTCTCGGTATGCTTTGTGAAAAAGGCAATTTGCAAGAGAAAGGGGTCTGGGTGATGTCACGGGGATGGATTACGACTTAGGATAATACAGCAAGGTTTTTCCACACATGTGTGCGCAAAACATTAACTGCACTGCCCATAATATATCAGGCTCTGTAAGTGGTACAGCCAGACCATTGCCTCACATGCAACAACACAACAGGCCTTGATATTCAAGCAACAGGCCATGACAGCCAAGCAAGGGCATGGTGACCCAATAAAGATGCGCCACCCCAACATTCAAGTCCGAACAACTCAGCTTGCAATGTTGCTACATCACATGGGTCCATTACACACTGTCCAAGATGACTACGTTCACGCCTTCGGACAGCTGTGCAAGTAACAAGCTTAAAACACAATGAGGCCGCATTATATTAATCGCATGTGCAGCTCACTACACATCAGTCCCAAGTTAGTTAGCAGTGGCAGCATACAGCCCCTTCACTCTGGAATGAACTAAGCAATGAGTACGTGATTAAGTCTTTCCTTCTCCACAGAGCACCGGCATGGGCTGTAACCATTGGAGGATATTTTTCTCTCTCTCTTTACCCAAGTTCAGCATTCACAGGGCACATAATATGTACAGGGCTTCACAAGTGAATGAGAAGGACCTCGGGTGACCGACTAGGAAGCAACGTGGCTTGAACTCCCCCTGTAGACACTTCGTGTTTGGCCAATGCAAAGGGGGGGAGACGCAAGGGACCACTGTAAGAGAAGGCATTGGGAAGTTGGCACGTCTACCAAAAGCGCCTCGGGCTTGGCGCGATGCAGGTCCCTTTCCATCATAGCAGCGGGACCGGCAGTGTGCACTGGAAGGGCAGAGAAGCCGTGTGACTTCAGAAGGATGAGAGGAGGAGAAGCAGCAGCTAAGGCACGTCCATGTGGCTGACAAGGCTTCCGTTGGCACTGCCTGAGGGAGGCAGCGCTGGTGCAGGAAGAGGTGGTAGAGGAATGTTGAGATCACTGGTAAGGGGTCGCGCCAGCGAGGAGGCACTGGGCACAGAGGCGGTCCTCTGCTGCTGCTGCCGCGCGAACATGAGCAAGTAGTTGTCGTCCCCAATGGGTGCTTGCCTGCAAAGACACAGAGAAATGAAACAGTTCAATCTGCTGCAGGAGGAATACAAAATGAACAGCTCTCTTTAAAGGGACACTAAATAGAAACACTAAATCAGTTTAATTTTCGCTAAATTTGCATAAGATGATTACCAGAAGCAAAAATGAAAACCAACCTTCAATTTTTTTTTTTTTTTCGCGCCGAAACCCCAGTGTGTGCACATCATTGCAACGTCACAGATTTCAGAGCATTTTCTTGTATTTAGGCCATTTTGGCAGAGAAAGTTTTAGAAAACTTGCTAAAATCAGTGTTAGGCTACTTTAAAATACAATGCAGTCTCCCTTTACTGAGGCCCAAGAAGACAGTCAAAATCCATGACATCACAGTGAGCTGGTACAGAAACTTCACAAGGTGGTGTCGCTACCAGTCTCTAATTTCTGCATCTTTTCTGGCTTACCAAGCCCCCTTCTCACAGAAAGAGTGGCTATTTTGATAATGCATTCACTAATACAACTCATATCTTTCTTTAGTGCCCTTTTAAGATCCACTGTCACATGGGCGATATTGGGTTACAATCAAATTCACAGCCTTCAAGGTAGCCAAATATTTGAACTTGCAGTTTTTTTCACTGCTGCTTGGGAGGTTGAGGGCTATCAAAATGTTCAATATTTCGAGGCCAGATGCTACCAAGTTGCTCTATTCTAATGAGTTAAAAAAGATAAAGCATGTCTAGCTTTGTAAAATGTAACAACTGCCATTACTGCTGTTACTTGTGTGCGCCTGCAGTTCTGCATGAAGAGTGGTCAAACATTTTCAAAGACCATTATCACAGCACACAACTAGCTGCACTGGAATAGTTGCAGTTTACAATCTTGCAGTCTTCCTTGTTTCAAGCCAATCTCTTTTACAGGGCAAGGAATTACGCTTACACCTAATTTGCTCCTAATGGCTGCTTTCGATGAGTTGCTGCAAGCACAATGGACATGAGTATGCATGCTCTTGCTGCCCTAAGTCATTGAGATGTTCATAAGTGAGTGTGTGAGGGTAAATGTGAGTGAGTGATTAAGTAATGAACACCAAACAAAGTCTCTGTCCAGGTTGCCATGCTGCATTTACTGACAACTGTATTCAGTGACACTTACTTGGAGCCGTACTGTGTCTGTCGGTAGAGATGGTGCCGATGTCGTTCATGCTTGAGCTCCATGGTCTCCACAAAGGTCTTGATGGAAGACAATGTGGTCAGCAGGCTGGCTGGGTCCTCGACCACAAACCCAGGTGGAAGCCTGAACTCAACACCTGGTACGGCAGCGCCTTGCAGCTGCTGCCGACATGTCTCTGGAAAGAATCCAAAGGACAAAGCAGTTCTTAATATCTGAAACTGTCGAACGCATTTCCCATTTCCTTTTTTTTTTCCAATCATATACCATATACTCTTGTGTAAGGGCTGCATTCCCTTTCTTACACATATGCACCTGATCAGCCGGTCTCCTTTCTTCAGTGGTAATCACAGATAATCTTTTGGCAGAAACTCGTCGTCACAAAATTAATTTTGCAGCGCCCTGTGATTTGTGCTGTCACACTTTCCGGCCCTGCTGTCTTTCGTACGCTGTTGTGTGCCACCACATGTGCAAACCACCTACGCGAGGCTTTTCGCACCTTGTGCATACAATGTTGTCGTACCTACACTGCCCGAAAAGTATGCGGCTGTTTCACTCCAACATTCTGTTCATGTGTCACGCGAAAACCTCAAGTTTCTTGTTTTTAATCATGCAATCTTACACATGGTACAACATCCAAGCCTGCATCTGGGAATGGCTTCACCTTGGAACATCGTAATATTGGCACAGCGCAGAAGTGTATTGGCCTCCTCTTTAGTTGTTTCCACTGTCGTCGACTAAGCACCGGCAAAATTTGTATCTTGGCACCCTGCGACTTGTCTGTAGCGGTGTGCGTGTGCATTCACACAGTACACCACACAGCCAACAGGCTCCATCCACACTTTCCTCGTACTGTTATTTCTCTTTCGGGAGCCGACGCAGCGAAAAAGCTTCTTGCACTTGCACGTAACCTAACAAATTCAGCATTCATACCCTGGATCCTAATTTACAGCTCTGTATTTCATCCGACCTTCCACAACGTGACTGCACCCTTTTGGTCCATCTGTGTCTTGAAGTAGCATTTTCAAATGCTAACTCCTTTCTAATCAGAATGGACAATACAGTTGAATTCCGCTACAACAAAATTGATGGGGCGTGCAAAAAAATGTGTCACGGAAATTTGTTGTCGTGATATTACCAAATACAGTGGAACCCTAATTACACGACTTTGAGGAGACCACACAAAACTGTCGTATAATCCGGGCGTCAAATAATCGAATAACTAAGAATATAGGCAGTGACGCTCAGTCTTGCCCAAAAAAAGGGTACAGACCGCCTGAATAAGCTCGCAGCACGAACCTGGACTGCTCCAAGGAAGGTAGATTCCATTATGACGCAAGTTGTTTTCATGATTTTCGTTGCTTGAACTCGACCCTCGCGTTACATTTGAATAACAGTAAAATTGACGATTTTAAAACACAAATATTCTAAATCCCGCTTTTTTTTTTTGCGTTACGTAGGCAACCTGTAACTTTACGTCTCGGTGCAATCCATAGACAAGTCGACTCAAGTCAGGACATGGTTTTGGTTGGAATCGACGCTGTTTTCACTGTGCTTGTGACTGGCTACAATGCTGCAATATCCTACGGCCATTTGAGGTTCGACTCCGTTCATTCGCAATGTTATGGCGACGCAGCGCATTGGGTGCGATGGCCGCTTCGAGAGACGAGCAATTTTGATGGCCGAGGAGCTGGGAAAGTCCCCCGCGGCTCAGTGTTTCAACGTCAAAAAGTCGATGATTTGGGAATGGCGGGACCTGCAGCAGGCCCTCTTTAAATGTGAGGCCAGTCGGAAAGGCTCTGTGGAACTTTTCAGTGGCCTGGTACAGACCCCGATTGAAATGGTTGTGTGGTCTTTTAAGAAGTACTTAAAAACAAGCTCGACGGCACGGAAGTGACTTGATTCTCGGGCGAATCACTTTAGGAGATAATTTCGCTTTCGCGAGACTCGGCTTATTTATCCTCGTACCGAACCCCTCAAAATATACGGTCGACAGCTCTCTTGAGGCTGACAGCGAGCTTAGAACAGCGCCAGAAACACTTGTCGGGGACACTTTCAGTGCCGAATCACGCAAAAATTCGCGAAAGTGAAACTATCTATGAAAGTGATCACCCGAGAATACAGCCCACGGAAAGCTCCGTCTCTTCTTCAGATCACGATAATGAGTGAAGAAAACTGGTTTCTGAATTGCGATTCCTTGAATAAAGGTACCATTTCTTTTTCCATTTATCTCGCGTTACATTCGCAGTTTTAGTTTTTTTATTTTGCGCGACTGGAAAATCACCCCTCACGTTACAATTGCAGTCGCATTACATTAGGGTAAATACAGTATGCACCCGTCGTACGAGCCAGGGTCGGTGCAAAATTGTGTCGTATAATCGAGGTTTTGAATACATTACTTCTATGAGGGTTTTGCCGGGACCAAACCAATTCGTCATAAAATGCGGGTCGTCGCATGACCAGGGGACACACTGTCACGGAGTGGCATATTTTCTAATGGTTTGGACGCTGATTAACGACACGCCGAATTACGAGCGTCAAAAACGTGGGCTCCTGACTATGCAGCGTATAATGCATTCGACATCGACACGCCGAATTACGGGCGTCAAAAGCGTCGTGGCCGCTCGGGCTGCCATCTCGATTCCAGACGCGACACGCCGATTACGGACCCCGAAGTGTGCGTGTACGGCCACGTGGTAGTGCCGGGCTCGACCTTGGCCCTTGACATTGGGAGAGAGGATAATCTGCAGTTCTTCGTCCATAGAGAAAGGGCGCGGTCAAGATTGTTGGGAGCTAAGAGCCCTGAATTCGGAGAACGCTACATAGCGGCAGTTTCCCTACCTAGGGAACTAGGGAAAGGAGAGGCCATTTAAGCGCATGTTTTGGGCCCTGATGATTAGTCTAGAAGCTGAACCTACGCGCTACTGAGAAGCCGTTGGGGGCTAGTGCCGTCCAGTATCGCCTGGGCCGCCTGGCCACGTCGGAACTCCGAGGAACTTGTTGACGTACGAGACGTCAAACCAGCGTCTGCAACGAAGCTCACGGTAGTTCACCTCAAGTTAGCTCAACCTGCTTGAGGGAAGTCGTCAGATCTAGACTCCCGGGAACACCAGCTCAGCAATTCGCATCCACCTCGACAAGATCGAACCGCCAGCCTTCTTCGGGAAAGCTTTGTGCACCGACTTCCACGGTTTATGGACTTGCTGCTGCTGCCCGGAAATGCGTATGACACCATTTGTTTTCCTTTGAACTTTGATTGCTCTTGAACTTTGTTTTAGTGAAAACTGTTAAGTGTATTCTTGTGTATTTGATCCTCGCACTGTTTCATTTTTATATCTACTGTTCATTGCTCGTATTTATTTGTCTTCATCATTGTGTTAGATTAAGTTCAGGTGTGTTAGTCTGTCTTGTGTTTTTTTTATTATTGTATTTTATTAATCTGTGTGTATTTATCAGCCGATAAATATCTTGTTTTTTTGTTTACTCCCGACTCTGACTCTTTTCACTGTGCTCGCTTGCGTACGGAACGACCAACCAGCTTGTCTACCCCGTCGATTGACTTCGCGCCGACGACGAATCGGGGACAGCTGTGACATAAACTGGCGTCCGCGAACAGGACGTTCCGTACAAAAGGCAGCGCGGTGAATGGAGAACGATGATCGTGGATATTGATCGAGTAGTGCTACTGACACATTCTTGTGCAGTGTCGAACGCACGTGCATGCGAATTGTGAGCGCACGGTTTTTGGTGGTGTAGCCGCATTTTGGAGGGAATGGAGTCTGAAAAGTGGATAGAAATAGGCAAACTGTTCGGCCTAGAGGGCGATCAGCTGAGGACATGGGTTGCGGAACAGCTGGAGCGGGCGTTGGCCCGAGAGAAAAATGAGAAAGAGCGGGCGTTGGCCCGAGAGAAAAGGGAGAAAGAGTGAGTGGCGGTGAAGGAAGCTGTAGAGCGCGAAATACGGTTGTTACAATTAATGATTCAGTTTAAGCAAACTGGCAACCTCAGCAGGGCTAGCAACGAGCACCTAGAAGTACAGGAGGAGCAGCAGAGAAGTCAGGCGTCCGTAGAAGTCGCGCACGGAATGTGCAAAGTCGCACGCACGGTTCTACCGATGGTAGAAAAAGAGGCTAATCCTTGTGAGCCTAAATGCACATTCACAGATGATTCCAGATCCGTAGACCGTGACGTTGTTGTTGAGGGACCCGTTGATGGGGACCGGATTGGGCGCGACGAGATACTGTGCCAATCGAATGCGAGAGAAGCAGCTAGGCCAGCAGTGGACGAGTTGGCATACGTCGCGAAGGTAGCGCCGGCAGTAGTTGTCCGAAGTGACACGAACGTGTTAGGCAAGAGCACCAGTGGAGAGTGCAATGATTCAGAAAAGTGCGCTGAGGCACCATGCGGGCAGAACAGTGCAGTAGTGGACAGCTCCCAGATATGTGAGCTACGGTGCGCAAAAGAGAATAACTGCATTGCACCGAGGTGTTTGGAGCTCTCCGCCAGTGAAGGTGGAATTGAGAGGGGTGATTCACCCGCTAATCCTCCAGTCTGCGTGGTTGAAGTGGTAATCGTGACCGACAAGATGCGTGCCGGTCTTCACGAGATGCGAGCTGAAGGCTCGGAAATTGGCACCAGAAAGCGTGCTAGGAGAAAGAAGCGGTGTCGTAGAGCCCGTAATGCGGCAGAGAAGGCAACGCAGCCGAGTAAAACAAAGGGCGCTAAACCCAGCGGGGAGCGCAGTGAAGGATCTCGAAAGGCACGTTGGCCGATTTCAATGTTTCGTGTACGAGCGCGTCGGAGCCGCCGGGGGAGGAAGAGAGAAAAGGGCCGTTCGTCGCGGGGGCGGACAAAAGCAAGGGTGCCATTATGTTCCCCCTCGTTCGGTTCCTTGAAAAGTGTGCATGGCATGGCACAGAAGAGAGAGCCGATACGGTGCCGCGAATTAGTGATACGCGTCAGTGAAGTCGCAGCGCGATGCAGAAGAGGCATGTTGCCTGGCTGTCAAGTGTCGGGAGTGGGCAGCGAGGAGAATGGCCGCTGTACCTTTTGTGTTCCCTCGCTGACCAGACTAGCCGTCAAACCGCGCCCGCCTCGAGTACGGCTTAAGGACGTCCATTAAATATTCGGAATGAAAAGCGGCAATGCAAGTTTTTGTAGAAACAGTTTGTTTGTTTCTTTATTTTTTCCGTGTTAAGTTAATGTTTTAGAGATCGTTTGGGTGAGCAAGTTCGGAGCTTTGTGTAATTATTTTGGAAGCCCTCCGATATTCTGAGAGAGCTGGCTTGCGCGCGTAGAAAATTTTTGAAACTTTGCTTTTTTTAATATGTCAGTCTTTCTGTAGCAGTTAGGCTTGCTTGTGGGTGAAATACGCTGTATCGGTTCACTTTACCGAAGGGTTCAGGATTTCTTTTTTCTTGAGAATGGGTCGCTTTATTTGAGGGAGCCGTTGTGGCCTCGTGTGTTAGGAAAGTGTTTGTGCCATTTCGTTAAAGCGTGGCTTGCGCGGACACAAAGGAGCAAAGCGCTGGCGCGTGTCTCGCACGTGTGTTCGGAACACAACAGCATTTTGCTTTGCAATAAGCGCGAGTGTTCTCGTAGTCTTAGGCGCGTGGTTTGCGCAGAATTTTTTTTTTCTCAGTTGCACTAGTACGTGCATTAAAAATGATGTGGAATGTGAACAGACGGTTCATGGCGTTTGTGCTGCATAGGATATTTTCAGTACCATTTATTGATGGTCATTCTGCAGTCGAGTTGGAGAAGTTTGGTGCTGTGTGCCTGGACGTGCGGCGGTGTTCCGTTCATTTTTTTTTTTATAATACAGGATGTTAATGGATGTATAATGTTATGTATGCATGGAACGGTGGTTTTTTTTTTTGTTGTTGTTGTTTCTTTTTCTTGTTTTCGAAAATGCCACTCGTGTAAGTGAATATTATGCGATAATATTCTGAAAGTGGGGGGCTGTGTCACGGAGTGGCATATTTTCGAATGGTTTGGACGCTGATTAACGACACGCCGAATTACGAGCGTCAAAAACGTGGGCTCCTGACTATGCAGCGTATAATGCATTCGACATCGACACGCCGAATTACGGGCGTCAAAAGCGTCGTGGCCGCTCGGGCTGCCATCTCGATTCCAGACGCGACACGCCGATTACGGACCCCGAAGTGTGCGTGTACGGCCACGTGGTAGTGCCGGGCTCGACCTTGGCCCTTGACATTGGGAGAGAGGATAATCTGCGGTTCTTCGTCCATAGAGAAAGGGCGCGGCCAAGATTGTTGGGAGCTAAGAGCCCTGAATTCGGAGAACGCTACATAGCAGCAGTTTCCCTACCTAGGGAACTAAGGAAAGGAGAGGCTATTTAAGCGCATGTTTTGGGCCCTGCTGATTAGTCTAGAACAGGGGTTCTCAAGGATGTTCGTTCCAGGGAACCCTGATAAGCTCCATGATGCGCCAAGGAACCCCCCCCCCCCCCAGTTAACCGAATTAAAATGTCCTAATTAACCAAATGTAGAATTATCGAGGGTATCAAGAAAACAATAAACAAATGCTTAACTACATCAACACGCTTTTATTTACTCAATGAATCAGCAAATTCTGTTGATATTTATTTAGCACAAGACCAGTGCAGAAGCTGAAATTCTCATCATCTCATGACTGATTTGCGCTAGCAGCGGCGAAGGCCTCGCGCGCGTACATCCCGATTATTTTTTCGCCAGTCAGCTGCTCGCCAACAAATTGTCCGCCCATCGTGATGTAGCCGGGGCTCTTAATCTTTGACAGCTTTATACTACTGCTTGCCGCAACCGCTGCGCACGAAACCGCGGCCGCTATCGTCGCGATCATGGACGGCGACCTTGCGGTTCAGAAGGCAGGCGGCCGACGCACGCACCAAGTCAAAACGAAACTACCGTTCGCTGCAACAAGTGCGGACGAAACCGCGGCCGCTATCGACGCGATCATGGACGGCCGCTATCGACGCGATCATGGACGGCGACCTTGCGGTTCAGAAGGCAGGCGGCCGACGCACGCACCAAGTCAAAACAAAACTACCGTTCGCTGCAAGAACTGCGGACGAAACCGCGGTCGCTGTCGACGCTACCATGGTTGGTGACTACGCATTTGTGAAGGCACGCAGGCGACGCGCGCACCGAGTGAAAACGAAACTACTGTTTGCCTCAACTGCTGTGGATGAAACTGCAGTGGTTATCGATGCGATCATGGATGGCAACTACGCACTTATGAAGGCACGCGGCATGCCGTCAACGCGGTGTTACGCGCGGCGATAAACGCAAGAATAAAGTCTTAAGGGCGCAATTAGGCACGAAGCGCTCCGGCGTTGCTGTCAATCACGTGCCACGCACGCTTGCCACTGAGGACCATGGCGATGCGGACTGCGCCGCTTCGTTTCGGTTGGACGCTAGCGCCATTCTTGCTCTTCTGCGGTGCGTATTTGCGATGCTCCGCGCATTTTTTTTTCTTCATTTTTTTTATTCCTCACGCAATCGGCACCTACGCTATCTACAAACGGCAGAAATGCGCATATTGGTAAATTACGGCCTCCGAGATTTAAGTACGAAAGCTTAGGCGTAATGCCCGTTTTCGGAGGTTGGGTGGCTACAAGCGGCTTGCGAATTTATTGTTGCCGTTACGCGCTATGAGTGCTTTTGGACACTCGGGCGTGAGTAACGGAGGATGCAGATCGAGCGCACCTCATTTTCGCCGTTTTAGCCACTTGGTTAGCGCGGGACCACGGAAAATTTATCAGTGGCTCGCGGAACCCCGAGCAGGGCTGGGGTTCCGCGGAACCCACTTTGAGAACCCATGGTCTAGAAGCTGAACCTACGTGCTACTGAGAAGCCGTTGGGGGGCTAGTGCCGTCCAGTATCGCCTGGGCCGCCTGGCCACGTCGGAACTCCGAGGAACTTGTTGACGTACGAGACGTCAAACCAGCGTCTGCAACGAAGCTCACGGTAGTTCACCTCAAGTTAGCTCAACCTGCTTGAGGGAAGTCGTCAGATCTAGACTCCCGGGAACACCAGCTCAGCAATTCGCATCCACCTCGACAAGATCGGACCGCCAGCCTTCTTCGGGAAAGCTTTGTGCACCGACTTCCACGGTTTATGGACTTGCTGCTGCTGCCCGGCAATGCGTATGACACCATTTGTTTTTCTTTGAACTTTGATTGCTCTTGAACTTTGTTTTAGTGAAAACTGCTAAGTGTATTCTTGTGTATTTGATCCTCGCACTGTTTCATTTTTATATCTACTGTTCATTGCTCGTATTTATTTGTCTTCATCATTGTGTTAGATTAAGTTCAGGTGTGTTAGTCTGTCTTGTGTTTTTTTATTATTGTATTTTATTAATCTGTGTGTATTTATCAGCCGATAAATATCTTGTTTTTTTGTTTACTCCTGACTCTGACTCTTTTCACTATGCTCGCTTGCGTACGGAACGACCAACCAGCTTGTCTACCCCGTCGATTGACTTCGCGCCGACGACGAATCGGGGACAGCTGTGACACACACTATAATCGAGGTTCCACTGTACATAGGTGACATACGACTCGCAGAAGAAAAAAGCAGGCTTTAATTCCAAAAATTGATTAGCTTAGCCTGTTTTCGCTTCTTGCCCAGCGATTGCACAACACGACTCTCACATGCCGCCAGCAGAGCCATTACCGCATCGTCATCCTGGGACACGAAGCAACGCCGAATGGTATTCAATGCATTCATGACCTGCAATGTAGTCGATGATGCGAGTCTTCTCGGACGCTCTTGCGGATTTGTTCGTCAGTCATTTCTTTGCATACCACCAAGCATGAGTAGGGCTCGGATGTACTTGTTGATATACATCCTGAAGGGCTGCCCATGTGGCTGCGACTTCATCGAATTGCGACCCATCTCTATTGCGATCTTCGTTGTCTTAGGCTGGTATGGCGGAGGCAGTTGAAGATTATGGAGCTTCTCATTGTACACCACGACACGGCTATCATTTGGAGCGCCATAAAGAGGTTCACTTTCGTTTCGCGGCCCAACTGCGTGTTCAGAAACAGCTTTTGAATAAGGCGCTCCCGGCAGGCCCGCTTGACGCTCTGGGTGACCCCTTGGTCGAGGGGTTGAATGTATGTAGAGGTGCAGTTCGGTGGAGAAAACTTGAGCTGCACGTTTTCCAGCTTGGCGTCCTCTGTGGTATGGGTGGAACAATTGTCTAAAAGTAGACAAACCTTTCGGCCTTGCATGCCCATGTCTCAGTCGAAGGCCTGGACCGACGCTCCAAAAATAGCATGGGTCATCCACGCCCAGCTGTTGGCCACATACTTCATAGGAAGGCTCCAATTTCCTTTGAAGCAGCAGGGTTTGGCAGTTTTACCTATGACCAGAAGTGGCTACTTGTCCGAACGTGCAATTGAAAATTTTTTATCTATGTCTGCTTTGTAAAAACTTTGTTGAAGTGAAAACGTGTCCGTGAAGTAGTTCATTTTCGAGGAAATTTCGATGCACTATGTATATGTTCGATGGGACATCAACGGGGAATGAAAAAATCTTTGTTGTGGCAAAAATTTCGTTGAAGTGAACTTTGCGTTGTGCTGGGATACGAATGTGGCCCACTTTGCGACCAACCGACCGACCGAACGACCATCATTCATCCATTTTCGGCAGTGGCGTAATCGTGTAGCTGCCAAAAATTTACACCAGCAGCGAAGTAGGACACACTTGGTTACTGCAATATTAGCTGTTTTTGTCTGTTGGAGCTCTGCGCCACCAGGTGGCAGCACCATACAGGCAGCTCACGTTGACGGTTCTGCCACAACACCCCAACGATCGGTCCGCCCGCGTTTACCCGACAAGCTAAACCTCTCCTATTATGCTTTTATAATCGCTACTGCACTCCCACACCGACTCTGCAACAGAGTACCACTGAGTTGGATTTCCGTCGCAGTGTCTGCGGCACTGGTCACTTTGTATGCTGGTAGTGGGACTTCGGAGCCATCGCCATGTTTCCATGAGACAGCTGTTGGAATCGTTGGGAGCCAAACTGCGCCGAGCGTACGCAGGTGGATGCGCGACCGACCCGGTTATCTTGCTGTGAATCTTTGCCACGTCGATACTTTGCACCTCGCTCTTCGCTCGCTTTCTGTTTCGTGCCACTATTGCTCCGTCTGCAGTTCATGACCCCCCCCCTCCTTCTCCACTCGTCCGCTTACTACGTTGCGCGGAACTGAATGGCAGAATGGGAGCCATCGTAATAGCCTGGTCATGCCGGGACTAAAGACAGTGGACATGAAAAAAATAAAGACAAACGAATGTGGCACCTCGTGTTACGTTCACCTGTGAGCGGACATTAGACTCCTCTGGAGTTATACGGTACAGAGTAGATGTGCGCCGTTTGCCCACATGGCTAGTACGCGGCCGTATTAATCGGGGTGGAGGAGGAGGACGACCAGGCCATTGCAGGGCAGGAAGTGTCAGCAGTTGAGGCTGACAAACATCTAAGAACACTTCAAAGGTAATGTGAGCAACAGGAAGGCTTGCAAAGTGAAGTCGTTTAACTCCAGAAGTTGGGAAGGAAGCTAATACAATCTGCAAACACTAAACAACAAACTACTATGAATGACTTCTTTAAGCCATCCGAGCAATTTCCTGCAGCTGTGTTTAAACACACTTTGATGCTGATGTATAATAAAGTGATCTGGCCCAACTCCTCAGTGTTTTTAGAATTTTCGGTTACAAGATACATGTTTCCTGGGTCCCTCGAGTGCCTCTTGTAACAAGGTTTTACTGTACTATGACAAGAGTATATGACGAACATAAATGTTATGTCATGACAAGCGTGTCATGTAGGTCATGACAATGACCCAGCGAAAAAGATTAACACTAAAAAACCACTGAAATGGGTTCGGACATGGGCACTAAGTGAAGGAAACACTAAAGGATGATGGTAGAAATCATAGTCATGAGCATGACCCAGCATAAATCACAATGACTCAGCGAAAAAAAGATTTGCACTCAAAAACCACTGAAATGGATTCGGACATGGGCACTAAGTGAAGGAAACACTAAAGGATGATGGTAGAAATCATAGTCATGAGCATGACCCAGCATAAATCACAATGACTCAGCGAAAAAAAGATTTGCACTCAAAAACCACTGAAATGGGTTCGGAAATGGGTACTAAGTGAAGGAAACACTAAAGGATGCTGGTAGAAGTCACAGTCATGAGCATGACTCAGCAAAAATGACAATGACTCAGCAAAAAATATTAACACTGAAAAACCACTGGAATGGGTTCGGAATTGGGCACTAAGTAAAGGAAACACTAAAGGATGGTGGTAGAAGTCATAGTCATGAGCACGACTCAGAAAATATGTCAATGACTCAACAACAAAGATTAACTCAAAAGCCACTGAAATGGATTCTGACGTAGGTACTAAGCAAAGGAAAAACTAAAGGATGATGGTAGAAGTCATAGTCATGAGCATGACTCATAACAAATGTCAATGACTCTGGGAAAAAAAGATTAACACTCAAAAACCAATGGAATGGGTTCGGATGTGGTACTAAGTGAAGGAAAACACTAAAGGTTGATGGTCAAAGTCATAGTCATGAGCATGACTACAGCTTTTGCCTTAAGGTCTCTTAGGTGTAGCTAAAGGGACTCCTGAGGACTCTTGACATGAATGTCATGACATGCGTATCATGCATCTCATGAAAGAGCCGCCTACGTCTTGGTGCTCTCATGGTCGTTTCGTTAACTTGGTATGCTCCCCGCACACTGCTTCACATAACATCAACTCCCACAGGGCGCGAGATCTGCCGGCTTTTTTTTTTTCTGTTCTTTTTCACTTATCTTTCGCACCCCTTTCCCCCTTCTTTGGTACAGGGTAGCCAACAGGAGATACTCTCTGGTTAAGCTTCTTGTCTTTCTTTTGCTTTTATCTCTCTCTCTCTTCTTCACACTGTATGTTTGTGCAGTAAGCTTTTGTCGCATCCATGGTGCCTGAACTGTGCACAGGAGCTTTCGTATCACGTCAAATCTGCCGCAGTTTCTTCATTGCGCAACCTTACAGGAGGTGCAATGTAAGGCTGCACAATTTGTGCCTGTGTGCTAAAGTTTAATGAGATTACAGCCACTCCAGCTCCATGGTTACATGCCAGTGATGAAGAAAAGGGTACCAAAAAGACTAAACTAAACGCTCCCTAAGGCGATTGCACACGACGGCAAATTTGTCGATTTTTCAAAGCAGATACAAATTCCTTTACTTTTTGCTCATCTATGAGCCACGCCTGCAATATTCAAGTCAAAATTCAAGAAAAATATGTGTGGCCCTTACACGAGAATATACAGCACCTCTTCTAGAATTGAACCATGTATCCTCAGGAGCAAATGTTTAGAGACCAAATGCAGAAGCAAAAGCTTTTGCATCAGCAAAATTTTAAATACATCTTATGGCACAACCTTGCAATGTGGAATTCCACTGGTGCATTTCATGGGTAGAGCACACAGACATGAGCTGTGCCACTTCATTTCCACTTCCATGGCTAAGGTATGGGAAAATATATATATATATTTTTTATGACATCTGCAGTCTGCAGACTTTTGCTCCCAACTGTGTCCCTTACTCTGATGCCTTTGGACGAATTTAGCTAAGTGAATAAATATAATAACACATTCCTTTAACGAACAAGTGACAAAGAAGTTGATGAAAGCAAATGGTGGGAAAACACCTAATGACATTCCATAGCATTATTTCTGCCTTTGCTGTTAAAGCACTTATCATACCTTGACAAGAAAATGGTGCTAATAAGAGGAGCACTCACCCAACAATTTTTCCTCTTGTTAATTAAGGAGCCTCCTTCCATGGCCTTAGCCATTCGGCACAGACTGAAGCGCTGCTCTTTCAATCTACATATCAGTTATTATGCACACCTATCCAAAACATCTCAACAATGCTGACAAAATGCACTAAACCATAAACTTTGTTTTGACAACCTCTGCTGTTTTAGAGAAAAGGCGCACTCAATGTGATGCCACTGAAATTGCTGTTCCAGAATACACCTCCATATTCCTAGACAATGTCAAAGAGTAGAGTGTGCAAAGCAGAGTTTGGGAGCCCCCATGCCCTATCTACTTACATTCGGAATTACAATGGCGTGCAGCTAGATGCTCACCTATAAGCCTCTCAATGATATGCATCTGGTTGAGGAAAATAGAGTGGACCCGCTGCATTTCTCGGTCTGTGTCGATGGTCACCTTGATGTCGGCGAGGTTATATGAGGTCACAGGCGAGCAGCCAGGTGCCGTTTCACTCTCCTCTTTGCAGCTGTAATAGACAAATTTTTTACACTTTTGAGTCGAGATGCAGATGGCGCATATTTGCTACTGGAAGTTCGTGGAGTAAATAACACAAGAAAATGAAACCAAAAGACAGAGGGTGGGGGTAACTGATTGTTACAGTCTACTTCCTGTCCCATTTAGGCAGCACCATTGTAACGCTGCTATGATGAATGAGGGTAAATCAAATCCTTACTGCTCTACGAATATTTCCACAATGCTCGCAGGTGAAATGTTAACCAGTTAGTCTCTCAAAAGGTCTAGATAAGCATACATTTCTACAACAAGAAATTGTAAGATTGCTTGCATTACCTGTGAAAGAAAACACTGGCAACAGCTTTTAGTCCTGTGTGTATACACATTCAAATGAGTCGCTCTATGTACAGCCTATGTCCGATTTTTCACTTTCCCTAGGGATGGCGAAAACATTCGAAAGAATGAACGCATGCCTTTTACTGCCCCCAAAGGCTCAAATTACCACAGGCCCGTCCGAAATAGCTCTGAAGGCCTGCCAGTACACTTATAATGCGTATCGGTGCTCGTACTGTGATAGGAGACGGCGGGTGCACACGTGTATAATTAAGAAATACCGTTTCCCGTAACAATTGCCCCTTCCCTCTCATTGTATGCTTCACCGCAATACTTTGCAAACACTTCACAGCGTAACACAACTGTGTTGAGGCGATGCTGTCTTTCAGCAACCGGCATTATGCAACACGCCGTGCTTTCTGAGCTTCGAAACCATTGGCGAGAAAAGGCAGAGTCGGCGCCATTGCTAACAGTGGTGAATTGTTTTAATGAAAAACATGGCACCGAACAGCAAAAAGCTTCGTAGCGAACGTCGCAGTAGCTAGGCCTAGCGTTGCCGCAGTGGTGGCTACGGCTGCCAGCGGTTCTGCGTGCGAAAGCTCCTGTTCGAGGCGGCAAGATAATCAAAATGGCGGCAGTGGTGGCTTCGATTAATGCTGTTTTGGACCTGCGGTCATGGCAAAAAGTCCAGAAATCGGACGGCAAAGGTTTTTTGCGTCCGAAATTTCAGGCGTTTTTATACATTGACTCTATGGGGTACGTGGCAGTGCAGCGAAGGCGTCCAAATTATCGGGCATGTCCGAAAAATCGGGCGTTCAGGAAATCAGTCGACTGTATTCACTCCATGATGGCTGTTGCAAGGTACTCCCATTGCTATTCCCAATAGCCGTCTTGCATGCATTATACTTCATGCCCTTTATTTTGCTAGCACTTTGGGAGATGTTAGACGTAACTGTTTCACCTCCTCCAGAGTGTTCTTTGCACATTTGGTCAGGGCAGAAACTGCTTTCTCAATTGATCACTTTCGAAGATGCAGTCACCCATTTTCACGTAGCACTCAGGGCAAAGAGACACTGGAACGATGAGTGTTCTGCCTATTGGGTTGGCCAATCAGCGTCTACTGAAGGTAATAGCATTTCCAAAAGCGAATGACAAACCAAAATATTGCACTTGACCTCAGCTCTTCCCATCTGCATTCTCGTATTGCCCTCGGCACACTTGCCTTTTCTTACCACCTCCTTATTACCCAATATCTAGATGCAACCAAGGGTGGAAAAAGTTCAGACAGGAACTTTCTGCCCTTCGTACAGTCTTAACATTGCGTAATAAGATGAACCAACTAGCCCAGCAACAATTAGTGATACCACCTCTTTTTCTGGGAATAGCCCACATCGCAACATTTATTCACAGCAGTCAGAGGGCTAATCCCGAAAGCAGCACACCAATAGTGTGGCCACAAAGCACATGCACAATGCTTATTCAGAGTAACCAGCGACAAGTCAAGAATGCAGCAGCAAACGCCCCTCAGGAAGCGTCTGGTGCTCACTGGCCTGGCAAGTGTTGTTGCTCACTTGTTCTCTCATAACCCACCGTGGTAGCCCAGTGTCTATGCCATTGCGCAGTGATGCTACTGCAGACTTCTGATTTGGAGCAATTTTTGGAGCATCAGAAATTTCATTTTGGAGCACTTTGGAGCAGGCAATTTGGCATTTGGGAGCAGCTTGGAGCAGCTGATTTTTCACATCCTGAAGTATTTCAAAAAAACGAGTGTACATGCGACACACACACACACACACAAATTGATATCGTGTCATATATTGCTAGTTTTCCCAGATGTCATTCCGTATATCCATAAACAGAAATAATGGACACATTGGCGGCATGCAGTTATTATAATCACAGGTCATGCTGCGCTTCAAACAAGCGACAGTAGAACCCCGCTGTTACGTTCCCGGGCGCTGCGTCTTCCCGGCTGTTAAGCTCCCATAGTACCCAATGCATTGGTAGCACCGCTGTTGCGTCGCAAATGTGGGACCGTTCCCGCATCATGTGGCCTCTGGGCTGCTGTGCCTTTGTTCTGCGTTTTTCAAGTTTGTATGGCATTCTTTACTGCTGCTCTACAAAGAGCATGGTGCCTGGGTTTCAAACCAAGTGAGGTGCAGAACTATGTGGGCATAAATATACAGTAGTTCTAGCGTTGTACCTGCAGACTGCCTCATTGATAGCAGTCTCTAGTCCAGTCAGTGAGGCATTGTTTTCTTTTGGTAGAATCGACCATGTTACTGAATGAAGGCTCTCAGCAGCCTTCTGAATCATCTTCCATTGACATGGAGGTTAGGAGAGTCACTGATAGATAGGCAGCAATGCAGCTGCTAGGTGCTTTCCAGCCTGTACTTTTGTATGATGCCTCACTCCTGCAGCCACGTTTCTGTGCCAGCCCAAGTGGTCTAGTGAGCAGAGCTCATGATGAGGTTCTCTTTATGAAGGGGTGGTAGATAGGTATTGTTACGAGATATCGTGGCATTACGATAATAGAGTCGGCACACGATGTGCTAAGTCGCGGGTACGAGGTGCCGACGCGCGAAATGCCTGGTCGCGGGTCCAAATAATAGACGCTCGGTAAGCTCAATCGCGCAGTCGGAGGGGCCGACGCGCGAAATGCCTAGCCGCGGGCTCACGGAGTCGACGCTCGAGGTGCCGACGCGCGAAGTGCCTAGCCGCGGGTCCGACGAGTCAACACTCGATGAGCGATGTGCCGACGTGCGAAATGCCTAGCCGCGGGCTTGAGGAGGCGACGCTCGATTAGCTTAGTCGCGCCTTCCGAGGTGCCGACGCGCGAAGTGCCTAGCCGCGGGTCCGAGGAGTCGAGACTCGCTGAGCGATGTGCCGACGCGCGAAATGCGTAGCCGCGGGCTCGAGGAGTCGACGCTTGATGTGCTTAGTCGCGCAGTCGGAGGCACGGATAAACGAAATGCTTAGGCAACGCCTCCTAAGCTTAGGCAAGGATCCGAGAAGCCCGCGCGCAATGTGCTTGATCGCCGAGTCGGAGATGCCTACGCGCGAAAGGCTTAGCCGCGTGACCGAGGATTCCGTGCCCGAAGATATAGGTCGCGAATCCGCGTCGCCGATGCTCCGAATGCTTAGCCGCGGGTCTGAGACGTCTACAAAAAGCGGGATCGGCCACGCTACTGCGATGTCCACGTAGCGCCCGCTCTAATACTAGTCGAGATTACGGAAACTGCCCAGAGATCGCGAAGAGACCGCAACAAGCGGTGCAGACGACGCCATCGGGAAGCGAGCACCGGACCAATTGGCGAACCGCACTGGAGTCACGTGGCGGGCGCGGGCAATCGGTGGCTCCGGCACGACCTTCAATCATTTGCTTTTTCTGTGCTTGTTTCTGTATGGAGGAGATAGCTGAAGCGGCAAATTTGAAGACGGAGAAATGCGCTTTCCAACGAGTCCAAGATGGCGGCGCTCGGCTGCGCCGTTCCGGAGATATCGTGGCTTGAAAAACGCCGTTTTTTCGCGATTTCCACGAAATTTTTCGGCACCTTGCCTGATACAACAATTTCTTTAGAGCACTTCTACTTGGTTTTCAGCGATGATATTTCGGAATCAGATAAAATAAGAGTTACAGAAATTGAAAATGTGATTTTCAAAAAATCGATTTTTAGCCATTTTTCGCGATGCGAAAGCCGCGTCCCCCCTTAAGCGGGACGCACGCGCTAGTGCTGTTTCGTCTCCTGTTCGCAACTAAGGCTAGCCCCATCATCGCGTTGCACGTTTTAATTCCCCGTTGGTGCAATTGTCGGCGATAGACGCCGCCAAATCCGAGACTGTTTGGCGCAGTTAGGCGCAATTTTCGTCGATTGTATCAGGATGGCGCAGTAAACCCCATTTGGCGCACTTTGGCGCAGTTGGCGCAGGAGTGGAATCACTGCATTGCGTTGTGGAGTTCCGAGCTCATGGGTTTGATCCCAGCCACAGCAGGTGCATTTCGATGGAAGCAAAATTAAAGCATGCTCGTGTACTTAGATTTAGGTGCACGTCAAAGAACCTCAGGTGGTCAAAATTAATCCGGAGTCTCCACTATGGCATGCCTCATAATCAGATTGTGGTTTTGACATGCAAAACCCCAAAATTTAAGTAGTTTCGTCCTCTCATAACGTGCGCACAAGTGTTTGTGCTCATTTATCAAGCAGCAGCCTATCATTACCACCTCCTGGTGAGGACCCTACCATGTTTAGCAAAATAAAGACCACCACAACGCGTCCATTAGCAATGTGCTCGGTGCTGAACACTTGCACAGCTGTGACAGCATGCTCACTTCACCGGCCCTGCTTGGCACTGCAATGGTTCACCACACGGTGATCGCACTTGTGCAGCAAGTTTTCTTCTCAGCGTCTGTGCCACCTGCTGCTGTCCTTCACAAATGTGCATGCCTGAATGCTGTGTTTGTTTTACTGCCGATGTTTGATGGATGTGAGGAATTCTATTGCGAGTGCAGAGAGAAGGAAAAACACAGACAGCCCAGTTTCGTGAAAAGAGCCTCTCCTGCATTCTTGCCACATCACTGACTACAGTGCAGTCCAGTTATAATGATACCACATATAACAATATATCGGTTATAACGATGAGTTGACTTAAGTATGAACTTATGCATTAGGGCTATGAGAAAAAAACCCATATATAATGATATGTTATTCACCGCACATCGGATATAACGATCGAAATTTTGCTTCTGAGCGGCATTTTTCGTGCAGAATAATCGTGAAATTTGTGTTTTAACCGAGACGGGGCGAAAAGTTTGCCTAAGCGAGTTCGTATCTGCCGCCATTACCGCGCAGCGCATCCTGCCCGCGGGCCGATTGTGAAAGCCATGGAGAGCATCGCAAGTTGGCGCAGCATGCACAAGATGGCACCAGCTGCTTCGCGTCTGTAGAGAGGCTCCCTACATGTCTGCGTTGCCGGCAGTTCTGCAAGCGTCCATAGAAGAGGAGGGGAAAAAAAAGAAGAGAGAAAGCGATAAGCGACCGGCGCCTGCGCTCCCTTTCTCCCTCTCTCAGTGAGCACAGGAATGCGCCGCGGAAGCAACGGGAGGTGCGGGGTGCGCCGACCAAGCGCAAAGCTGTGTCGCTTGAGACGAAGCTGCAAATTTTGCATTTCGCAGACTCTAAGTACGAGCTCGCCTCAGTCGATAATATTGACGATTAGGACAACCGGGAGCACCACGATCATGTAGGCTAGAAGCAGTGGCCATGCCGATCAACGGAAAAGGGGTGCTTTGTGCGTAAGGACGAAACCTCCATGGGTGAAACTATAACACGGTGGAAGCCGCTGACATAACCGAACTATGGGAGCACGGCACTACGGGCGATGAAACAGGTGGTGCTTGGACGGCGGAGTTTCCGAGTGCAGATAGTGCTGCCTCGTTCTCCGAAGACTTCTCTGGCACAGCGATCGTTGTGGCGACAGACGGCGGCATTGTGCGATGGAGGCGACGATAGCAACGGCAGTGACGACGAGATTGGCAATGGCCCGTCTTTGACATCGACCACAATGTTCAAGCAGAGTACACTGTCGTCGATCGAGTCCGCTCATTGATTTCATGCACGCTAAATTATAGCCACCAGTGTTAGTGCAGCAGCTGAACGCGATGCGCACACAGCAGATGTGAACCCAAAACTTCCACGAAAGCAAGTGTAGATTTCTATTTCAGCGCACCTAATGATTGAAACGCTATTTAGACGTACATTTTATTTTTCACAGCCTGCTCTCTACAATGATGATTTTTTATCGCAAGTAGAACATTCGGTTTCGGGACTACAAAAGTGCATTTGGCTTTTTCTTTTTTTTTTAATGGCAGTCCAGAGTGCAGTCCACTTATAACAATATCGAGAAGAACGAGAAATCCGATCGTTACAACCGATCATCGCTATATCTAGACTGCCGAAAAAAAAAATGCCGCATATACCTTTGCAGTGCCGAAACCGAAACTGCCACTTGCAATAAACAAATCAACATTGTAGAAAGTAGGCCGTGAAACATAACTTTTATTTATACCTCTAAATAGTGTCTCAATCGTTAGGTACGCTGAAATAAAAATCTGGACTTGCTTTCGCGGAAGTTCCGGATTCACAACCGCCGTGTGCATTGCATCCATCTGCTGCGTGAACACTGGCGGCTATAATTTAGCATGCACGAATTCAATGAGCGACTCGATCGACGACGTTGCACTTTGGTTGAACCTCGGGGTCGGTGTCAAATACGGGCCATTGTCGATCTCGTCGTCACTGCTGCTGCTGCTGTCGTCGCCTCCGTCGCACGCTTCCGTCTGTCGCGACAACGATCGCCCCATCGGACATCTTTTCGCAGAACGAGGCAGTACTATTTGCACTAGGAAGCTCCTCCATCGAAGCACCACCTATTACATCGTCAGTAGTGACGTGCTCCCATAGTTCAATAACAAGAGTATTATATTAGGGGGATTCAAGCGTTGGGGCCCTCTAATCTAAAACTCTCTATGTCAGCTGCTTCTACCATGTTAGTTTCACCCATGGGGGTTTCGTCCTGGCGCACAAAGCCCGCCTTTTCCTTTGATCGGCATGGTCACTGCTTCTAGCCTTCATGATCCTGGCACTCCCGGTTTTCATAATCGTTGATATCATCGACTGCGCGAGCTCGTGCTTCTTCGAGTCTTGCTTGCAAAATCAGTTTCGTCTCAAGGGAAGCACCTCCAGCTGCTTCCGCGGAGCAATTCCGCGCTCGTTGAGAGAGCGCGGGCAGGGAGCGCAGGCGCCCCTCGCTTATCGCCTTTCTTCCGCCCCCTCCTTGCGCGACCGCTGGTAACGTGGGCGCGAAGCAGCTGGCGCCATCTGCACCAACTTGCGATGTTCTTTGTGGCTTTCACAATCAGCGCGCGGGCGGGATGCGCTGCGCGGTAATAGCGGCAGGTACGAACTCATGTAGGCAAACTTTTTGCCCCGTCTTGGTTAAGGGCAACGTAGGAACGCAATTTTCACGATTATTCTGCATGAAAAACACCTCCCAGAAGAAAAATTTCAATCGTTATATCCGATATGCGGTGAATAACATGGTTATATATGTTTTTTTTTCTCCTAGCCCTAATGCATAAGTTGAAACTCTTAGCTCGACTCATCGTTATAACCAATATATCGTTATATGTGGACTGCACTGTAGTGATGATCGGTTATAACGATCGGATTTTTTGTTCTTGATATAGTTATAAGTGGACTGCACTGTATATGTCTGATCTGATGGGACCAGTAAATATGTAGTCAAGGACAGTCATGCAGTGTTTCATGTACTGCAGATGAGGCCAATGAGACTGGTAGTGTGACCAGTAGTGAGACCAGCGATGTGCATCACAGCCATTTCAGGCAGGGACAGTACTAACCAGAGCCAGTGGCCCTTGAGGAAGGCAGCCGGGTGATAGGTGTGGATGCGGCATAAGTTGAAGTGGCAGATGCGGGTGAGGATTGTTCGCCATTCCTTCTCTTCTACACAGTTGTTGGCCTGGATGTACAACGCTCGGGACTTCTGGATCACCTGAAACACCTGCAACGACAATGGATTCCAAATTAAGATTTGGGGAGGGGGGGGGGGGGTACTTTTCTTTTTTTGCAATCTGTTTAGTCTATAAGATTAGACAGACCTTGTCTGCAATTCGATGCAGGTATATCAAGCGAACGCAATGCATCGAGCGCAAGGTTGCCAATTTTTCGGCCAGTAACCTGTCCTTGAAGTGCTTGCATGCACAACAGTTTGCTTTCAACGCGCCCGCATTTCTACCCTGCTACCACAGGGTAAAGTGTGATGAGGTGTCATTGCTGCCATCAAATATAAGGGAGAAAACACGGAGCTTCAGGCTTTCCACCATTGCAGCTTGCGCCTCTGTAGCCATTTCACCGACAATGGCAGTTGCCTTGATTCTGCCGCATCGGTAGTGCTTCACGTCTTCATACTTCGGGAACGTCTTGTGCAGAAGTGGCTCAACGTGATCACTCACGCTCAGCAGCAAATTGTGATCGATGAGAAATACAGTGAAAAGGCACTCCGCACGCACAACACTGTCTTGATTGCTGCTGCCAAAGTAGCTCACGGCCCTCTGCTTCTCAGCAGCACAAAGGAAGCTTTGGTGCTTATTAGTTGCCAAATGCAGTTGCGTGACCCATGTGCACAAAATACGTGAGGTGACCCACCGCTGTAGGCTCACATCGCATGCGCAAGTCTTGCAAAATCTGAACTGTTTGCCTTTCCTGGACAGCACGAAACACAGGAATCCTGAAACACTAACACTTTTTCTGGCCGCTCAGATAATGAGCAATGCCATTTGCAAGATGGCAACTGGACCAAAGATACATAAAGGTTGCCTTGAAAGGCGTCTTTCTTTAAAGGGACACTAAAGAGAAACAGGAAGTTCTGCTGGAATAAAAGAGGGACCTTCAGGAATGCATGCAGTTTTTGTTGGGTGCCAAAATATGAGTTATTAGCGGAGAAATTCATAAACAAAGACCAAATATCTCTTCCTCAATTTCTCTCACCCCAGATTCGGCGTTGACGCAGTGTCGTCACGGATTTCATTGCTCTCAGCGAATCAGAGAGCGCCATGATACGTCACCGCTTGCGCAAACGACTGAGGCGCTCGCTCCATCATAGGCAGCATGGCAGCTGCGTTTGTGTTCGCTGCAACTTTTGCTTAGGTGTTGTGTGGCCACGATGGATACCGTTGCTGACGCTGAACCTTGCAATGAAGAGCTCGCCAGGGAAGCAGAACTGCATTCGAATGACTTCAGTGAAACGGAGCACGAAATGATCCTCCGTGCTCGCGCAGTAGGTGTTTCTGCGAATGATGGCGGTGCCTCATTTTCGTCGACGGAAGGTGAGGCGACCGGTCCGCCAGTCGACGATGTTCCCGACAGAACAAGCGTAGAAAGTTGCGTGCGTACTCGGTATGGTTCTTTCGTGTCCTTTTTTAATGACATTCAGCACTCACCGAGCCACCAGTTAGCTGTTGCAGGGGCATC
Organism: Dermacentor silvarum; assembly: GCF_013339745.2. Classification (NCBI taxonomy): domain Eukaryota; kingdom Metazoa; phylum Arthropoda; class Arachnida; order Ixodida; family Ixodidae; genus Dermacentor; species Dermacentor silvarum. The sequence continues at coordinate 183,388,062 of NC_051155.1, read as the reverse complement.
AGTAGGGGATTTGATGAAGGCGACATTGATGGGACAGCTGCTCGAAAAAGGACTGGCCTCTGGGGCACGCCAAGATATTTTCCGAGGGCAGCATTATATACATAATCCCAGGGCAAGAAATGCAGAGAGCACACCATCGGTTTCACTAGCTCTTTGGCCGTTTTATCATCGGCAGAGCACTGAGCCATTGCGAACGCCGGAGCTCATCGCGCGGCACCACATGAAAGGACACAGTCGGGTCAACACTGCCGCTGCCCCTGAGCAAGCACCTTGTGCCGTTTATACAGCCCTCAACACTTCACACATGAGGCATTTTCTGGCTGTTTCCCGCGAAGTCAACGTTTTTCGAGCCACGCAATACGCAACCAAACACTGCAACACTGTCGAGCGGAACAGGCGCGCGCGATGATGCATGGAGTAAAAATGAAACTACAAAACAATCCCGACCGCATAAAGTGCCACGCCATTTTTTCTTATTACTTAATTAATTTTGCGCTAAACTTGTACGTCCTCGCTTGAAACGGCTTAAAAAGTTGGGAAATGCTGTTTATGTACATTTAAGGTGCATTTCATTTTGCGTTTTATTAACAGTGATAAATCGCTCTCGAATAATCGCCTGCTGGGCTGCGTTTGTGATCTCCGACATCACGAACGTGTAGTGCGGAAAATTCCAAGGGGCGTCAGCACCTATCCTTCAGTTTTTCGCAATTTTCTCGCTTATTAAACCTCTGTTCACAGTACAGTGATGCTCTGCGTACTTCTGATTTGGAGCAATTTTTGGAGCATCAGAAATTTCATTTTGGAGCACTTTGGAGCAGGCAATTTGGCATTTGGGAGCAGCTGATTTTTCACATCCTGAAGTATTTCGAAAAAGCGAGTTGAAATTTACATTCAAAGACCTGAATAATTTGTACGTTCTTACGAGAAGCTTGGTAAACATTTCCATCCATTGCAGATCTCGTGGAGAAAAAAATAATCTGTGCATGCAACACACACACAAATTGTTATTTCATTTATTGCTAGTTTTCCCAGATGTCATTTGGTATATCCAGAAAAAAAAAATATGGACACATTGGCGGCATGCAGTTATTATAATCACATGTCATGCTGCTCTTCAAACAAGCTACAATTGAACACCGCTGTTACGTTCCTGGGTGCTGCATTTTCCCGGCTGTTACGTTGTTTTCGGCCGGTCCGGCATAGCTCCCATAAGACCCAATGCATTGGTAACCCTGCTGTTGCGTCGCAAATGTGGGACCATTCCTGCATCATGCGTTGCGAACTGCCACCCCGCGCCGGCCCGAGCGGCCATTTTGACTTTTCATATTGCTTCCCTTGGTGGCTTGACGATGGAATTGGCTGCCCAAAGTGCCGGGGGCGACACCTGTGTCGTATTTTCGGTTTCTGCCAGCAAAAGCATGGCCTTTGAGATCCGTATTTGCTATCTAAATATGGTGTCTATGACGTGTTGGGGTCCTAAAATTTGTTTTGGCGCATAGCTGTTCCGTATAAAGTCCAAGGGCCATAACGCCGTCGCCGCGCGCCGTATGCTGTATGTGCGAGTGAAAGCGTGCGAGGGGAGCTGACGACAGCGGCCAAATCTCGCACGCGCAAGAAAGACAAGCAGGGAGGAAGTGCCTTCTTCCGTCCCGCTCGAGGCACCAGCGAGGGAGCGAGGGGGAGGGAGGGAGAGCGGGCAGCATTGTACTCTGGCATCAACGCGGTCGCGTAGGCTGTATCTTGAAGGCGATCTGCAATGGGGGCAGAGTCTAGGCAGTGTAGGTGCATGGGCGGCTCATAGCTTTGTGCGTGCTGTGTGTTCTCGGTGCTCAGTTTGCGTGGAAGCGATAGACAGCAGTAGGAAGGTCACTTCGTTCGCTGCTGCTGCGGCGCATATTCACGCCAGCATTTGACAGTGCGTGTCTGCGCTCATCAAGTGTTCATGTTTGCCTATGCGCGCTGACACTACGCTTGTTAATATAGTTTATATGCGAATGTTTACAAGTTTACAGGGACGATAAAACTACTATACTACTTACTTTGTATAGCTGCCTACTAATTTGCAATCGCAATCGATGCTTCGGCTTTCGGGCGAAACTACGGACTTTTTCAGACGTATTAATTACAATAACATTGTGTGCAGTACGTCACTACTCTCATTTCTCAATTCTTCCTGTTTCGTGGCTCTTTTTTTTTTTTTTTTTTTTACGGTCCCGTGAAAAATGTATCGGCGGGTTTCTACTGTACTAGCTGTGTTTCCGGAGTAGGTAATGTCCGCCGATGAATCGCCAATTGACCTTGAAGCCATGAGCCTCAGCAGAAACCGCACTTTGCAGTCGAGCAGCCTTGCAAGGTAGATGCCACGTCGGCGCCGTGCATGGCGCTGTGGCTTAATCGGGACACACACGCTAGTGCTGTTTGATCTCCTGTTAAGGCTTCCCTATCACCACATTGCACGTTTTAATTAAATGGTGGTGCAATTGTCGGCAATAGACGCCGTCAAATCCGAAGCTATTTGGCGCAGTTAGGCGCAATTTTCGCCGATTGTATCAGGATGGCGCAGTAAATCCCATTTGGCACACTTTGGCGCAGTTGGCGCTGGAGTGGAATCACTGACAGTAAGAATGGTATGTCTGTGATCGTGATAGGATAATCTACCATTAAAGCTGAACTTCCTGTTTCTCTTTAGTGTCCCCTTAAGCCGGTAGCCAAAACAAAAGAAAGTAAGAGAATGCTCACATTCTTCATCTTGAATGAGTCTTCCTGCACCTTTTCCACTCCCAAGATTTCATCCAGTGGAATGGCACACAGAGGACTCGAGTCTGCGGGGGGAAAAAAAAAAAAAAAGAGGGAGAGTGAGATACAAAAAACGGCAAAATAAATCCACGCGATGTGGCATACACAAGAGAGAGAACAGCAGCAACAACAAAGAAAAGTTTATCTGGTGTTATCTTCATACTTTTGAGGAGTGCCAGATCTGATCTTGGGGAGCATCTAATTGCTATAATGCCAAATCATTCGTATGTGCATTTAGGATAGACATTTTATGTCAGTCATGCAATACTATCAGGCTCTATACAGAGGGTTTATTCACTAGGAAAAATTTTGCCATGTACAGAATCGAAGCTACCCTAAAACCTTTCCCAACCTTCCAAAGTGTTCTTATCAAATGTTTTCCAGTAACAGCTGGATTTTGCTGCTGACCACGAGGATGCAAGTTTCATTGCTGGCTGTGGTGGATGCATTCTGATGGGGGCAGAATGCAATAACACACATGTACTATGTCTTAGGGGCACATAAAAAAAAATGTTAGGCCTAACGTTAAGAGACGGGAAGAGAGCGGTGTGGATCAGAGAACGAACTGGGATAGCCGATATTCTAATGGACATAAAGAGAAAAAAATGGAGCTGGGCAGGCCATGTAATGCATAGGATGGATAACCGGTGGACCATTAGAGTTACAAAATGGGTACCAAGAGAAGGGAAGTGCAGTCGAGGATGGCAGAAAACTAGGTGGGGTGAAGAAGTTAGGAAATTTGCAGGCACAAGTTGGAATCAGCTAGCGCAAGACAGGAGTAATGGGAGAGGCCTTCGTGCAAGCATGAATTGTAAAACAAGTGCCCACTGTCACAACGGAACTGTTTTACAAAACCAACTGATGGACGAGTTCGTGTAAAATAATATTGAACATCCCACAAACAAATACAGGGATAGCAACGCAAATCGCACGCTTTAGGAACACTTTAAAATCCCATGCATGTGCCACACGGTGAAAATTGATGGAGAAAATTAATATTGCCAAGCAACGCCAGCTGCTTTAGACTGTTGTATTGTTGACCAAAAAAATATAACAGGAAGAAACAAAGTGGATAGAGCAGACACTCTGAGCATCCTGTCCACTTCATTTGTTCCAGTCCTTTTTTCCGGTCAACAATACAACATGCTGCAACAACAGTCACTATCCTGCTTATAGACTATTTAATGGAGGTGCAGTAGTGCCAGCACCATGGGCTTTTTTTTAAAACAGTTCAATCAATCACAATACCCCAGTACATGATATTAGGGTTGCATTGCATTGTATGCACAAAAATGGTTGTACACACACAGTCAGTGTTTAAGGAGGGTGACAGCTTCACATCAAGAGCACCAAATTAAGAAAATGTCCCATGATACAGCCCAACATGGCGGCCATCCGTAAACCAAAAATAAAATTATATATATATCAGTCAATGACCGATTTTCCGGATGCCCAATTTTTCGGACAAGCCTGATAATTCGGACGCCTTCGGGTCACTGCCACATACCCCATAGAGTCAATGTATATATTGTAACGAAGAGAAGCACAGACAATCGGCCTTCCACCAGAACAGCGTCCACCGATGATGCAGTAGGCGCTTGAGTCGCAGCACCGGTATCCACAAGCGTCACCAGGTCGCCTATCCCTTCCACAAAGACCGGTAACAGGGGAGACTGGCAGGCCTGATAATGGATCCGGGTTATAGTCGACTGAGGGCAATCCTTGGCATTGTGACCAATACGACCGCAAGAGAAGCAGCCGCGTCATGTAGACGCGGGCAGTGTAAGTCCAGTCTCCGGCATACCCACAGCAATACGACGGCGAGTGGTCTGCTGCAGTTCAGCTGCCTTTCGAGCGAAAACAAAGGGTGACGTCTCTGGAGGCTGAGCAGAGAGGATGGCAGCATGCGTAGAGTCGAGCAACCCGTCGACCACATACTGGCGAGCAGCAGGAGAGATCCAGGTGATGCCGCAGTCCTCGAGAAGCTTCACCTTTTCATACACGTAGAGAGCCACCGCTTCGGTTGGTGCTTGTCGGCGTGAGCGCATGCGCATGAAGCGATCGTCATAGGATCCGTGCGGCTTTAGTGACTGCTTTCAGCTCGCTGAAAGCAGTCACTAAAGCCGCACTCCATTCGGCCCAGGAAGAGTACGCAGAGCCGTCATATCTGTGCCACGCCTTGGCGGCATCACGAAGCCGGCTTTCGGCGAGCGACATCCTCACGTCTTCCAGGCCAGGCATGTCTATGTGCCAATGAATTAATTGCGTGTACCCACAACGTTGGATCGTCCTCGAAGCCACGAAACTCTGGAACTTCCAGGGGCGATGGTGAAGGAAGTGTGCTACGTGCAAGGGCTGTTGTGACGGATACCGTGACGTCCTCCAGGCGCTTGGACAGTGCTGCTATGGCCTGTGTGAATGTAGTGATCTCGCTGGAGGCCGCAGTCGAGGGGTTACGAACAGCGTCCAATGATGATGCAGTAGGCGCTGGAGTCGCGGCAGCGGAATCCACGTCCGGGGGAGCGTGTACAGCGTCCCTTGGCGGCAAAGTGATTTGCATAGAGACGGGACGTGAATCCATGACCTGAGGAGTAGGAACGAGAGGCACGGTACCGACGAGATGCAAGGCCGAGAAACCGTGGGCGCCGCGTCCGAGCGGGGCGGCCGGCGCTGTAGGAGGCGCCGCAAGATGACGGAGGACATGCCTGCTCCGCAACACGGTGGACGAGGACGGGTCGTCGAGCAGAGGTTCGTTGAGCGGCTGCGCCATTGTAATGAAGAGAAGCACAGACAATCGGCCTTCCGCCAGAACGCCTGGTTTACTTCTGCTTCTTCTTCCTCGCTCGCGGTCCGAGCGCTCAAGCCCTAGTGCGCATCTTTTGTCTTCACAATATATAAGAACATCAGAAATTTTGGACACAAAAAATGTTCGCCATCCAATTTGCTTGACTTTTTCCCATGACCGCAGGTCCAAAACGGCATTAATCGAATCCACCACCACTGCCATCTTGATTGTCTCACCATGTCAAACCGGCACTCTCGCACGCAGATCCGCAGGCAGCCATAGCCACCACCGCGGCAATGCTAGGCCTGGCAACTTTTACGTTCGCTACCAACCTTGCTGTTCGGGGCCATGTATTTCATTAAAACGATTCGCCGCTGTTAGCAATGGCGCTGACTCAGTCTTTGTAATCCTTGCCAATGGCTTTGAAGCTCGGAAAGCACGGCGCGTTGCATAATGCCAGTTCCTGAAAGTCAGCTTCGCTTTACCACAGCAGTGTTACGCGGTGAAGCATATGCAAAGTAGTGTGGTGAAGCATACCAAAAGTGGGAAGGTGCAATTGTCACAGGACACGGTATGTATTTCTTAATTATACAAGCGTACACCCGCAGTCTCCTATCACAGTACATACACCAATACCTCTAATAAGTGTACTGGCAAGACTTCAGAGCTATTTCGGACGTGCCTGTGGCGATTTGAGTAATTGGGGGCAGTAAGAGGAATGCATTTATTTTTTCAGACAGCCAGACTTTTCGGACATTATCACGGCCCCTAAAGAGTCCGAAAAATCTGACATTGACTGTGCAGCATAACCTGTGCGTGAAAACCACAGCTAACACGTGACCAATAGTCGAGGTCGGGAGACAAATCTTGACACATTGTGGCCCACCTTTCGTCTTTGAGTAGTACAGTTCCTTGGTGGTGAGGCAGAAGTAGCGACGCTTGAAGTTTTTGAGGCCAAGCCTGTTGCGCCCTTGTGCCCTTTTGGTCATGGTCCTGCACAAGACAGGGTCACAGCTCAACCTATGCAGGGCACTAAGTGTTAACTATTCATTGGCACTGACTGATCTCATATCAGGCCAAAAGTTGTGGGGATGTTCAACTTGCGTCCCCTGTTGTTCGTCCTGCCTATAGAACTCTTATGTATCCTGATGTTTGGCTTTCCTGAACGATACACATGATGGTGGAGCCATTGAAACAGCTTAATTAATTAAGCTGTTTGCACAAAACCCCTGGGAAAAGGTCTCTGGGAAAAGAAAATCTGTACAATAAGTACTGTATTTACTCGCATTCCCTATTATTTTTGGCCAGTGCCAGTTCCGAACCAGTGCTCTTATTACAAAAGTAGGTGTTGTTTGGAGGTAATGTTTTTAGTTGAGCTTACAGTGGCTGGCGTGGGAATTGCAATCCAAATTTACAGCCACTTCATTTTTCACTTTTCTATTTAGAACCCAGACCCTTCTCTCGGAAAACCTTCCCTGCTAATTATCGCACCCCCCCCCCCCCCTCTCAGAAGTTTGGATCAATTTTTGCGGAAAAAAAAAATGAGCATTATGCCAGCAAATACAGTATAAGAGCCCAGAGTTTACAATTCATGTTTCTTCAAACAATGTAATTAATTACAGCACTCTGTTATAACCATGGGGCACACCACAAAATTTTGAATCAAGCTTTTATGAATGCAGTCTGAAGCGCTGTGTTCAGTGTGGCAAATGTCTCCTTCAGTGAGATCAGAGCATTGACAAATGCGTACTTACCCTTCCTTCAGGACAATGGACGGTGTGTCAAGGTTTCGCATTGGGACATTTTTCAAGGAGATGAGCTCAAGGTACTACAAAAGAAAGAATGAAAGACATAAAGTTACCTAGCTAACAAATTCAACAGAAATGCATACACATGAAAATTTATCGATTAGTCGTTCACATTTGCAAAGGCAGGAACAGACACTTAGGCATACCAATTTTTGTGCACTGTTGATGTTCATTTCCCTACAAGTTCCCACTTAATCATGTAGTAAAAACTTCATTAAAAATTACTTTATAGGGCATACATAGAGCGCATGATAAGCTCTAACAGTGCACACCATCACATCTATAATACAACCTCTCAACTAGACAAGCTTACATCCACAATCATACCTGTCTCACAGCTTCCTTGTGCTCTTCGGTGATGAAGTTTTCATAAAACTCTTTCATGTAGTCTTCTTTATAAAACGGCTGCGCCTGCAACACACAACAAGCAAGGTTATCAAACTCATGCCTGTTTTGTCTAAAGCAACTCACACAAGACCTTTAAAAAAAATTTATACTACCGTTGATAACCGATAATTTGGGCAGCCTCGCCACACTGCAATTTGCCCCATAAACGTAATGCATAAAGATGACCAAAATCATACAGTGTGCCGTTTCAGCCATCGGTTCAAGTAATAAAAGAGCGACGGTATTGTTTTAAGAAATCAACAGCACCTCTTTTAAACTGATGAGGAGCCTAGTCGATTCAGTAGTTGCCAACTGCAGCCAAGCAACGACAAGCCAAGCCACTCCATGCTAAGTTGTAAAGGCTGCATTGTCCTGCATACTGTGTAGGTTCTACGCATCCAGCATTTGCTCCTTAATGTGTTAAATAGTAACACAGTCTCAGGCTTCTTTTTTTAGGGGCGAAGCTCCTTACAGCGGCACCCGTTTGTCCCCGTCGTAGTAGGTAGCCACGTCTAGTTTTATGAATTGCTCAATAGATGTTGTTGTGTGTCCGTATATGTATGTTTACCCATATATACATATATATGTATACGTATAGTATAACCGGAAGCCGACTTCCGCTTCCGTTTCCACTTCCGGTTCCGGAAGCCAGCTTCCGGCTTCCGGAGAATGCTTCCGGCGTTTTATGAAAAAAAAAAATTCCCAAAGTTGTGTCTGTAGCGCGGAATCGATCCAGGGACCCCTCACTTCCGAACGCGCAGCGCTAACCACTACGCCACGAAGCGCACATAGACACACGCACCACGATGGCAATAAATACCAAACATTAACGAAAGGCCGCGTTTCTAGCGCGTTTCTAACGCGTTTGTGCTAGCGCGTTACGGCCCGTGTAAGAAGCTGGTGTAAGACGCTGTGGCCTCTCCACCTTACCTTCAACGCGTTTCGAATGCGCTGCCCAAGGCGGTGGCAAGTCAAGTTCAAGTCGAGGAGCGTTTATGAATATGGGGGGTATACTCTCTCAGCAGTCATGTGATGGCGTCAGAAAACGCGGTGCACGTTCCGGCATGTGTAAATGGCTGCGTAACACGCTGTGGCCGCTCCCCCTTACTAGAGAGTACTGCACGTTTCTAACGCGTTTGTGCTAGCGTCCCCTTAAGCGGGAGATCCGATGATTCCCTCCGGAGCTTCGCCCACTCATCATCATTCACCCCGTGGATATGCTGTGATTTTTTTTTTTTTGCCGCTATTATACATTTTTGGCATTCAGGATCATCAAAGTGCTTCATAAGGTGCCAACTCCATTCTCAATGTTTGCACCTACGAGGGTGGCTATGCAAGTGCCAGACAATGATTCTTGTGAAGAAACCCTTGGTCATTTGGCTGTATGAGAGCATCCAACCTTTGTTCAGGTTGCCAGGGAATGGAGATTATAAGGTTCATGCGTTGATTGTACTTTCGCCTGTATCTGTAGCAACAGCATGACAATGGTTGAAATACAGGCTGACCAAGTTGCATGAAAGCATATGCGCATGCAACAAAACAATGACAAGTTTCTTTTGGCACTTGTGGAATGAAGTCACTTATTTGGACATTTCAGCAGTACCTGCTGAGTTCGAAATTATCAGTTGGCAACTGCAGTTACTGGGTCCCCTTCCCAGCATGTGGTCATAATGCCGTAAATACAATCGAACCTCGATATAACAAAGTTGTGCTGGCAACTAAAAACTTCGCTAAATCGCAAATTTCATTCATTTGGGGTTTTAAAGTTTCAGCAGTAAAAACGAATTCACAAATTCCCAAAGCATTCCTGGTGGAGAGTATGTCAGTAAGCAATTATAAACAAAGCGCAAGAAGGTCGGGCCGTAATAGCAAAGTTATGAGCGCCAGCGCATACTTCACAGACCACATTAAGAACAATGCATCGATGTGGCACACGGCGTTAGAGATTTGTGTATTGTGTCACGCGACACTGTAAATCTCGGATGCCATGGCTGACTGAGCTTAGTGCCTGCAGCCATCATCAGATGGTGCACAGAAATTAAAAACAGAAGTGCAAACAGGGGATGTATTCTGCGACGATCGCCTCAGCGATACTATCGCCTCAGCGATACTATCGCCTTCGCGTGACGTAGTGCTCAACCAGCCAATCAAAGCATGCCTGACAGCAATACTGTCGCCAAGGCGATACGTACTATCACCGAAAGTGATCATCGCAGAATACTTCACCAGATACAGATCTTCATGTTGAGCGAAAATAATCAAGTCACAGTTTCACCAGGAAAGCTGAGCATTGATGGCAATAGCAAAGCATTAACTACACGAAGTAAGGTTCGTAGTTTTATCGGTGTTACACGGAGACAAACATGAAAGGATCTCACTCAATGATCATGAACTCGCTGTCACAATGCGAGCTGAATGCTTTGCACCACACAGTGTCTCGGAGACTTATTACGGGATCGCCAACACTAGACGTATGGGAATACAATGCACATCAAAGCACAACCCGTCTCGGCTCGGCCTTCGCAGGTGCTACAGATTACCTCCAAGATATGGCATGTGGCCCATGTGCAAGGAGGAGACACGCGCGATGGGGGAGGACCTTCCTCCAAAATTTCCTCAATGTTATCGCTGTTTCTAAAGTGAAACGGTCCTATCTAATCAGACTGTGCGGAACGCAAATACAGTGGAACCCCGATTATACGACTTTGAGGGGACCACACAAATCCGTCGTATAATCCGGGTATCCTATAATCGAAAAACTAAGAATATCGGCAGTGACGCTCAGTTTTACCCAAAAAACGGGTACAGACTGCCTGAATAACTGTTTCCTGAACTGTTTCCAAGAAAGGTAGATCAAATTGTTAAAAAAATTACCGTATTTATTTGATTGTAACGTGAGTTTGCTTTCATAATTTTCGTTGCTTGAACTCGACCCTCGCGTTACATTCGAATACAGTAAAACCTCGTTAATTCGGATTTCACGGGACCGAAAAATTAACCGAATGTCGAATTATTGAGGGTATCCAGCATACAATAGGCAAATGCTTACTACATCAACACGCTTTTTTTAAGTGAATGAATGAGCAAATCATGTTGCGATTCTGCACAAAAGCGGAGCTGAAGGTGAAATTCTCGTCATCTGGTGACTCATTGACCCTTGCAGCGGCGATCAAGGCCTTGCGAATTCCTTCGCAGCACAGCCGCAGCGCGCACCTTCATTTACAACACGCTTTGCACTACCGCACGCACATACCGATTATGTTTTTGGCAGTAAGCAGATCGCCAACAGATCGTCCCTCCATCGCGATGTCGCCGGTGCTCTTCAACATCGACAGCTTTGCACCGAGTCAAAACAAAACAACTGTTTGCCGTAACTGCTGCGGAGAAAACCGCGACCGCTATCGATGCGATTATGAATGGCGGCTTAGCGGTGCTGAAGGCACGCCGCTGAGCCGCCGCTGTTTCGCTGCAACAACTGCAGACGAAACTGCGGTCGCTATCAATGCGATCCTGGATGGCGACTACGCAATTATGAAAGCTCACGGCCAACGCAGTGTTATGCGCGGCGGTAAACGCAAGAATAAAGGCTTTTAAGGCACAAATACGCACGAAGCGTAGCGGCGTTGCTGTCATTCATGTATGATTTTCGCTGATGACTATGGCGACGCAGACTCCGCCGCATTTCGGTTGGGCGCTAGCACCATTTTTGCTCTTTTGCGTCGCGAATTTGCGGCACTCCTCGCTCGCCGAGCTCCAAAAGTTGTCCAAATTACCCATTGTGCGGCCAAATACGTCCGAATTAACGAGAGTTTGATTGCATTGAAAAATGTATACGCTGGCCAGGACCAGAAAACTGGTCCGAATTATCCAATATTCCGAATTGACGAGGGTCGAATTAACAAGGTTTTACTGTAGAGGCAAAATTGGCCATTTTAAAACAAATATTCTAAATCCCGCTATTTTTAGCGTTACGTTGGCAACCTGTAACTTTACGTCTCAATCCAATCCAATTCTCGGGCGATCACTTTTGGAGAGTTTCGCTTACTCATCCCAGCACCCTCGAAGTATACTGCCGACAGCTCTCTTGGCGCTGAATGCGAGCTTAGGACAGTGCCAGAAACTCACTGTCAGGAACGCTTTCAGTGTCGAGTCACACGAAATTTCGCGAAAGTGATCGCCCGAGAAGACCGCCCGAGGAAAGCTCCGTTTCCTCTTCACACAGTCGATGAGTGAAGAGAACGTTTCCGAATTGCGATTTCTTGAATAAAGGTACCATTTCTTTTTCCGTTCATCTAGCGTTACATTAGCGGTCTTACTTTTTTTTATTTCGCGTGACTGGAAAGTCACCCCTCGCATTACAATCATGGTCGTGTTGTGTTACCTTCGGGTAAATACGGTATTTCACACCGATTATCAGCCAGCTGCAGTGCACTTACGTGCCAGCCTGCGTCTGCTTAGGTTCTTTTTTTTTTTTTTCGGCCGGTATCAGAGAGGCGTCGTACGAGGCGGGCGGCATAAAATTGCATCACATGATCGAGGTTTTTAATACATTATTTCTATGGGGGTTTTGCCGGGACCAAACCAATTCGTCGTAAAATGCGGGTCGTCACATAACCGGGGAACGTATAATCAAGGTTCCACTGTAGTGGCATAATTTTTTTAACATATGTGAGCACCAGCGATTACACTGGAATATATGATGAAATGTTAAATATCTAGTACACTTGACCTGTAGATCTGATTTCGATGACCGATGACTAAGCTCGCTGCTACTGTTTTGCTTTGAGCATTACTAGTTTTTCTAGGCACAAGTTTGAACAAAATAAAGAGTTAGATTCGTAGATAGACTCACAGACTTAGCACTGTCTGGTTCTTCACCGTCACTACAACATGACAATATGTCCACTTCTATTCTCCAAAACAAGAAATAGTAGACAAGAAAGTGAATTGGACATAAACACTTTAGCATAGGGCAAGCAAGAAAGACTTACTGATGTGGAGCTGACAAGGTTCCCAAGGGTCTGTATGGACTTGGACACCAACGTCAGTGTCCTGTGACATTGCTCGTCCTAAAAAATTAAAAAATAAAAAGAGGGGGGGGGGGGGGGGGGGAGTGGTTCAGCCAAAAACAGGTCTGCATGCTGCATGTAGATTTGATTCCCAATTTTAAGGGCAAAAGAAAACAGATGCAGAACTTATCATAATCAATTTCTACAGGCACTTCTAAATGCTTTCTGTATGCCACCATGGCTACTCAGAGACTTGTAAGCACTTTGGTCCTAGGATAGCAACAAGGGATGCCCAAATATTCTAACTCTCAAATAACAAATCGAATAGTACTACAGCCAAACCTTGATATAACGAACCTCAATTTAACGAAATTCGCGATGTAACGAACTATCTTAATTTCCCGATCTTAGTTGCATTAAAAACCATGTATTATTTCTCGCACTTTAACAAAGTAATTTCGTGACATGGTTTCAATTTAATTAAATTTTCGGCTATTTCAAGCGTGTACATAGGAGCCTGTATGGCTGGTAAACCTAGCAAAAACGTATAAAAATGTCAGCTGAGGCAAAAGTTATTTAAAGTGTCCTTCCACATGAAAAGTTTGGGCGGCAGAAACGCCGCCAAAGCACGTGCATCGGGACGTGGTAGGCAGGAGACAATGCTGCGCCATTGGTCGCGTTGCTAAACAACTTCCGGAGGCCAGAAGGCACACAGCTGCTCACAGCACTCGGAGAAATAAGACAGCTGATGATTTCTTCTGCGAAAGGGGGATGGGGAGGAGTGAACGCACGGTAACATGATCGAGCACGTGCTAGTGGGGATTTGGGGGGAAGGGGGGACACGAACGTGGGACCTGCCTTCTCCTGCTCGCGCACGTTCATGCGCGGGCCACACGCCTTATCTTGGAAGTAATCTCATTACGGCAAGTGCAAAAGCCGAGCCGAGACGTTTGATGCCTTGATGTGCATTGGCTTCCAGCACGTCTAGTGTCGGTTGATCGCGCAGGCTGAGCGCATACGCGGCCTGTGCGGTCTTATCTTGGAGTGTCACGTCACGTATTCTAGGGTTTCGTAGACGTGTTGAAGCAAGAGGCAGAGAAAGCCTTCGCTCCCTTGTGTCCCCGCTCATGATAGCGTCATCTCGCTGCGGACAACACTATCAGCCGCAGAAGCAGAGTGAACGTGAAAGCTTCACAGGTTCCGCTTCATACCACTGATGTAAAGATATCGTCGACAAGGCATAAAACCAATCTTCGGTCGCCAACTCTCAAGTTCAGCAAAATGAAATTTTTCCTCAATGAAACCACTAGTTTATTTTCTTTTTTGGTTGCCCAATAATCCGGCAAATATTACGGCCCCTTTTGTGTACAAAAAATCTGTTGGCGAATGAACTAACTCGCATAAAAGGTCGAATTTCAATACTATAACAAAATTTTTGTATGCATAAAAGCGAAGTGCCAATTTTACTGACTTCGTTAAATCGAGGTTTAACTGTAACAGCAAACTACAAATTTTTCGTAGAACTTGACGAAACATGAGTAAAATTTAAAAACGAGTACGAATTCGTAAACGTTACAGAAAGTTCAGAAGAGTTGGCAGGTACGCATGCCCGTATAAGCAACCGATGGTACTCACAATGGGCCGGGAGCAGAGCTCGAAGAGCTTGGGGCTGAGAATGGCTGCTGCAAAAAAGCGCAGGAAGAGGAACACAGAAATCACCGAGTACTGCAGCTCTTTGCGGCCAGGGAAGCGGTCAGCTGCCAGGCTCCGTAGCATGGAGAACAAGTCACATAGCTCCCAAGGGCAGGCCACCCACGAGCCCACAATGGCTGACAGTGCTGAACCCACGTAGCCTCGGAGGTGTGCCTGCATGCAATGTGGAACAGGGAGACTGCCATGTGACCAAGTTTGGCTGTGGCTGCAGCATACCAAACCAAATAGGCAATTATCGCTTAACTATGTAAACATAAAGGGAAAATTTCTGCTGATTACTGTAAAGCTCTCAAAGAGTACCAAACCCGTATATAATTTAATACAAAAGATCTTTTTCCCAAAGTTTGGCATGCATAATTTCCTTCTCGCATTGTTTTTATGTCCGAAAACTTGCCACGTTGTTCCGCATGTCTATCGGTAACAGGTGCTGTGATGGAAGTGGAAAACCAAAACCACAAATGTCTATGCCCACCATACCAATACATTTGCAATACATATGCCGCATACCAATGCCAGTGACCACGCTAACCAAGTCTGGCAATCGTTCAGTTTACTCGTTACCCAAGCTGCACAATGGCAGCAATGTCACGAAGGCAGCAAGCAAACACTGATTTTGGTTGCTGAAACTACCAGAAAGAAAAGAATCTCCTTTAAAAGGTCCCTGAAATGGTCCGGACAATGTTTGTATATGCGTAGGGTACAGCTACAGTAAAACATTAGCGCCACAATTTAAGTGAAGAGTCTCATATTAAGAGATCTACGTACGATGACAAGTTATCCTCATCCCTAGCCATGCTTTATCTCCTCAACTTGTTTGCTGAGTGATCAGGGCTAAGCTCCGCCTTTACTGGCTCTGCTTCATGATGCGACAGCGTGTTGTCTACTTCTGGTTGTCTTGGAGGCAGCACACGAAGCCTCTCCAACCTCTGCGCTAGCCGCCTGGCGGTCCATCCCCCACGAGAGCTATCCAAGCAGTGTGCGTTGCGACGTTCTGTCGCGGCGGCAAGCGTGTCCGATAGTCAGGTTACTACAGAAAAGCTTGGCATTTTGACAGATGGGCGGAGGCGTAAACTCAAGCCCTTCTATACTACTACCGCTGTGATAAAGGGGCTTTAGCGTAAACATCAGCGGCCTGCACAGTGCAGTCACCTGGTGGCGCAGACCTTAACCAGTAAAACTTAGACCTACTACTGCTGTAACCAAGTGTAAAACATTTAAAAAGACAACATGTTCACGATTGCATTCCTGTCGAAAATTTGAACCAAGAGCAAAGTAGAATACACTTGGTTACTGCTCTATTAGCTCTGTGTGTTTATCTGGTAGGGCTATCTGCCACCAGGTGGCTGCACTGTGCAGGCCGTTCACGTTTGTGCCTTCGCTCACCCAGTAAAACGCCCAGTCCGCTTACGCTTGCGTTCGTTCACTCGAATACCGGACACACTAAAGCTCTTTATTGTGGTAGTAATCCTGCGGCATGAAGTGACAGCTGCAAACGCGCAGATTCTGGTGCCAATTGGATACTGACAGTCCGATGCGCTGCAGCCACTCCGCTCGTCTGCTGCCTTGCAGAGGGACACGATGTCGCAGCTTGACATATCACTAAGCGTTAACTTTGGAGCCCACAATGCCACAAGGGCGAACCATGGTGCTCACGAAAAGAAAGCTTGAGACCAACACTGACTGCACAGCTCCCGTCAACACGGAGCACGTTGTAATACAAGCATACAACATTTGCTGTGTGCCGGAAGTGCTTAAGTGTAGTGATAAATTGTCGTGTATTCTCTTTCTGCAACTTTTTCTATCGAAAAAAATTAACCACCATTCCAACTATAATACGAACAACATCTGCTTACCATAAAGTTGGAAAAAGTATCGATGACGTGCCCTGGGTAGCCAATCGGATAGCTCGCCCTACTGAAGTCGAATGGACAACATGCATCAATAGTAGGGATGGGCGAACATTCGGTATTGTCGAATATTCGATCGAATAATTCTATATTCGTTATTCGCTTCGATTTGAATTCAGGTATTCAATACTTTCGAATTATTCAGCGCTCTCACATAGGCAGCCAAAAGCCACGGACGGCCGGTACACATCTCGGAGGCTATGCTTCAAGTCATGGCTGCCATACATCAACCATAAATCTCGAAGGCTATACGTTTTTGCATTAAAGAGCCGAAAATGTGCGACACAAAAGAGCAGAAACGGCGCTAGCGAACAACTGAAACGAAGCGGCGGAGTCCGCATCGCCATAGTCGTCAGCAGAAATCATACGTGAATGACAGCAACGACGGAACGCTTCGTGCCTATTTGTGCCTGTATTGCGCTTAACGCCACGCATAACAACGCGTTGGCCGCGGGATTTCATAGTCGCCATCCATGATCGACGCTCGTCGATAGCTGCCGCGGTTTCTTCCGCAGTGGTAGCAGCAAAAAGTAGTTTCATTTTGACTCAATACGCGCGTCGGCCGCGTGCCTAAAAAGCTGCGTAGTGGTCGGAACTAGCACAGACTCAAAATAGAGTCGGTACTAGTTCTAATAAGACCTTGTGATAAAATGGTATAATTAAGTGTCCCCGTGCAATAAGCCCTGAAAACTGTCAGTCTTTCTCGGCATATGTCTTGGTTGCGATGCTGTCTTGTTGTGGCTCCTTACGATTGCAACCAGTTTTAGACCATGTGTGTTGCACGTCGCCGTCAAAGTAGCTTGCTGAACACTACCGTTGGCCCCAAACACGTTGCGCGCTAAGCCTAGCCTATTAGGGTGGGGCGGGGGGGAGGGATGTTCCTTGGCACTTCATGGAGCTTAGCAGGATTCCCTGGGACCAACATGCTTGAGAACCCCTGACATACAATATAGTAACAGTCCATCCAAGGTATCAAATACAATGCAACCGCCAGTGAAGTAACCTTACCTCATTTACTTTCAGGGACTCTCCATCCTTCAGCCTTGTGGGGTCGATTTCACACGGTAGTCGCTCAGTTAGAATCTGGTGGAAAGGAAGGAAGGAAGAAAGGTCTTGTGTGAATGTAATACAAAACAGTCTGGAGGTGAAAAGTGAACTAGGTAACACGAGCCTGAAGGGTGAAAAACAAAGTAGTTTATCACTTACTGTTTTCTGCACGCATTACTGTTTTCGTGTGTACACTTACACCATAAGTTACAGTCCAGAAAAGAGTTCCAAATATAACTTTATCGCTTAAAAAAATGCTCCGGATTCATTCATAAAAAAGCAGAATGTCAGTACATGCCCTTATCATGTTATATTTCCCAAGTATTGCAGCTGTGAAGTAGACATTGCAAGGATGCGTCAGCGGAATGTGCTGTTGCAGTGTAACACAGCAAAACCTCATTAATTCGACCCTCCTTAACCTGGAAAATCGGATAATTCGGTCTCGTTCTCTGGTACCGGCAGGTGTATGCATTATTTAATGGAATAAAAGTCTCGTTTATTCAGACACATCGGGCCGCACCTTGGTTAGTTCAGACAACTCTCCGAGCACGGAGTGCGGCAAAAGAGCAAAAGCGGCGCTAGTATCCAACGCAACGAAGTGACAGAGTCCGCATCGCCATAGTCATCAGCGGAAATCGCACAAGAAACGCTTCGTGCCTTTATAGCCTTTAGTTTTGAGTTTACCACAGAGCTTTACTGCTTTGATAACTGCGTAATCATCATCCAAGATCGCTTTGATAGCCACCACGGCTTCATCCACAGTGGTTGTGGCAAACCGTAGTTTTGTTTAGACTCATAGCGGCATCGGCCGTGTGCCTTCATAATCACATAATCGCACCATCCACGATCGCGTCGGTAGTGACCGCAATTGAGGCAAACAATACTTTCGCTATATCTCAGTGAGCATGTCGGCTGCATGCCTTCCAAATAGAGTGGTCAATAATCCATGTTCGCATTGATAGCGATTGTGGTTTCGTCCACAACGGTTGCAGCAAGCAGTAGTTTAGTCTTGACTTGGTGAGGTCAGAATTTCCGTGGTCGTCATCCATGGTCAACGATAGCAACCACGGTTTCGTTGCAGCCGTTGCGGCAAAGAGTAGTTTTGTTTTGACTCGATGTAATGGCTTCGCACGCAATATCACAAACACGGCGGAAGATGATGAAACACAGAGGATGAAGAGCACCTGTTACATCGCGATGGATGAACAATCTGTTGGCAACCCAGCTTACTGGTGAAAAAATAATCAGGATGTGCGGGCAACAGTGAAATGAGTGTCTCGGATGAAGACGTGCGCTACGGCCGCACTTCGAAGGAAGTCGCAAGGCCTTCGCCACCACAAGCAATAATTGATCACTAGATGACAAGAATGGCAGCTTCAGCACTGCTTTTGTGCGAAGTAGAAACGGTGTCTGCTGATTCATTGACAAAATAAAAGCGTGTTGATGTAGCAAACATTTTTTTATTGATTTCTCGATACCCTCGATAATTTGACATGCAGTTAATTCGGACATTTCTGACATCCGAATTAATGAGGTATTACTGTGTCAGTAAAAATCAAATGAATCCTTTTCTCAGTATGTGCATGTCCCATGCAGTTCAGTCTATCCGTTAACTAGCCTGCAACAGTGTGATTAAGAAGTCGGGAGGCACTGAAGACATTTACTTTTTCTTCTCACCTTTGCCACGACTGTCTTGAGAGTATCTTGCAGGTAGAGCATGCCTGTCAGCTTCATGTACTCATCAACACATTTGGAGACCAGCGTATTGCCTCGGAAAATAGTGTGCGGGTCCCTGCAGTCAAAGACAAAAGATGATGTATAGTGTTTACTGGCACAAGGGCCAAGTATGGCCAAAGAGCGCCAAAAGACAAAAGAAAAAAAAAGACAAAGCAAAAAAAACATACAAAATGAAGAAACATAAAAACAAGCTTCACATGTAACTATATGCCCCTATGTTTGCAACTAGAAGTATTCACACTGGAATACAAAAGAAATCATAGCACTGACAATGCAAAAACATATTTTTTAAAACAAAATTGAGTGGCTAGATACAGGTGCAGTTAAAAAGTCAATGGGATCAGTAGGATATGAACTGTGTGGCTTTGCCACCTAGGAAAACTACCCTATAGTGCGGAATATAGGTCAAGGCTTTTTTCCAAAACATATTACTAAAAAATCACCCCTCGTCTTATATACCAATCCTTGGCACAATCTGGATTGTCGTCTGGCAACACGTGGAAGCCACAGATCTTTTGGCATCCACATTGCAATCGACTTCATGCGGACCGACTCCTTGACGCTATCCAACCGACCCTGCCCGACGCCATCGTCCCTTTTTGTTCGGCTAGCGTTTGTGGCATCTCACGAACAGGTGCAAAATGAGAGTTGGTACTCAGAACCAGTTCACCGCTGCATTTAAAAATACAGTTACAGAGTACGCTGCAGCGAATGGGAATATGTCCGTCCAGCAGCACTTTGGCGTCTGCAAAGAAAGCGTCTGGTACTAGCGAACGCAGAAAGGTAAGCTCTCTGCGTGCAATGCGCGGAAGAAGTCTTTTTGCAGGCGCTGCGTGGTGCACCCTGAACTTGACGACAAGGTGGTACATTTCGTTCGCAAGCATCGTGCAAGGTTCTAATCCGCATTAAAGCCATCGAGCTCGCCCGTGAAGCTAGACTGTCGAGGAAGCAATTGAAGGGCGCCATCTACTGAGTTCATCGCTTTACTTCGTCAGCACACTTCTATCTGTCAGAAGCATAAGAGGACAAGTTGGTGGAATTCCAGCGCTATGTTATCCTTCTCTGGCAGCAGCATGACTGCATAATGGCTCAGATTGGCAATGCAGATGAAACGGCGTTGTGGTTTGACATGCTGTTGCCCACAACAATCTGCGAACGCTGTGGGGATTGAGGAATGCGCCGGCGCCATTGCACGGGCTTCACCTGTCTGCCGTCCCCCGTCGCCCGCTCCGAACTGGTTTCAGTGGTGGCACTCCACATACGGTGGTTTGCGGCCACGTTCGACTGCGAGTTGCTGAGCATGGCTCTCTTAATATCCGGGACCAGCGCAGGGTATGTACATGCTTTCCTCACATCCGCCGACACCTTTGTGACTAGGACTTGAGCTCGCGCACGGTGGTCAACATGCACGATGGCCCTCATGGTCAACTGCATCCAGACAGTCTGAAATCAGTAGCCAAGCATACTCCTGCGGTGTTCGAGAATGCTGGCCTTAGATGCATTTGATGGGAACTTAACCGCAGGTGTGAAGCAGGCGCTTTGCGACATGAGGGCGGACCTTGCAGTCATTCCGGGAGTCATGACGCCAACTCTGCAGCCACAGGACGTCATGCTCAACAAGCCTTTTAAAGATTGTGTGCGTGAACTATACAACCAGTGGATGGTCAGTGACAACCCAAAGACCCCAACTGGCCGGCTGCGCAGGCCGCCTCTCGCTACTGACCACATGGGTGTCCAGGCTTGGCACTCGCTGCCCAGTGACATCGCAGTGCGTGCGAAGAAATGACTATATTAGCAACAACCTGAACAGCTCCGAGGATGATATGTTGTGGTGTCGACCTATATTCCGCTTCAACATATATTCTGCATTATACGGTAGGCACAAGTAGTGCACAATACCAAAGCTTTTGCAGATAATATTTGCCACCCTGTGCACCTTTCATACTGTTATCATCGGCAGCCTGTGTAGCAAACATAGCATACAAAAAGTACACAAAGAAGCATTGCCGATGTACTGTACAGTGTGTTCCATTAGCTTTGTTGCAGATGCCTTCTGCACTGAGCCTCTCAATATTTAATTTTTGCAATGCTGACAATGCTTGGGGTTTCAAAACGCATTGTGCCTCTAGACAAATCAACAAATTAATAAAATCTGCAAACTGTGGCCTAAACATCTTAACTACCGTATTTACTCGAATCTAACGCGCACTTTTTCCCCGATAAAACGGGTCCAAAAATCACGTGCGCATTGGAATCAAGTACGACCCTAAATCTGCATTACGATATCGCCACTGGCATTTCAAAATGGCCGCCTTGTAAGCGCTTCAAGCCTAGCTGCCGTAGCTTCCTCCATGTGCTGTAGTACCTGTGCTTAGGCATTAATCTACCATCTGTCTTCCTGTTTTCTGCATTTGCCGTGGCATTTGCTCTATCAGCATGAAGTGCCGAGTTTATCGTTATGCCGCATTTAAAAGGAAAGTGATCATGTGAGCGGATATGGAGAGAAATCGGGCCGCGTCACGGGAGTTCGGAGAATCCGAAACTTGCGTGCGAGACTGGCGCAAACAGGAGAGGATTTTCGCCAGCAAAGCAACGCGGAAGGGTTTCAGTGGCCCGAAGCAGGACATATTCTGCGACGATCCACTTCAGCGATATGATCGCCTCGACTTATCTTGGAAGCGATCTGCAACAGGGAGTCCAAGCGCGCTGTGTTTTCGCCGCTTATCGTTTGCGTTAAAGCGAGAGGCATGCTAGCGTGAAGGTCCATTCGCTCGCCATTGCTGCCGCGCTTCGTCACGCCACACAGCGAGTTTCCGCAGTCATCGAGCAAGATGTGTTCATGTTTCCTTGTGCACGCGTGACACCATGCTTGTTAATTTAGTTCGTAAGCGAATGTTTATAAGTTTACACGGCTGATAAAAAGTACTATCCTTACTTCGTATAGCTGTCTACTAATTTGCTATCGCAATCGATGCAAAGCTGCAACATTTTTTCTTTAATTCATCGCGACTTTAGTGCATCGGGAGTAAATTTTTTTTTTTCCAAATGAGAAAATTTTATTTCTGTATGAAAGCATGAGGTGCACGGTACTGTAAAGTTTTGTTTTCTGTCTTTTGGTCACGGAACACGGGTGCGCGTTACAATCGAGGGTGCGTTAGAAACGAGTAAATACGGTATTTGCTGTTGTTGAGGCAACGCGGACGTTCGGAAGTTTTTGAAAACAGTTTAATACAGTGAACATTACAATAATCCACACTTACGTTGCACCAGCCACCTCCCAGCTGGCCAGCGCTCGCAGCAGGGGTAGAACAGAACTGTGGCTCTTGAATATTTTAACCAAAGGCTGAGCCGCGTCATCCTTGTGTTGCACCATCTCGCCCAACACATAAGCTGCACTTGACGTCACTGGCTGCAACCAATGCACACACGGTGGGCAATCAGTCTCAAATTTTGCAGCAGATGACAAAAACTCCCACAGAAGAAACAGGTAGACAGAAAAAGACGTTCTCAAATGGATATTGGAGTTGTTGGGGCCACCATGCCCAACTCATTAGTCCACATAATAAGGATGATGCATGAAATTCCCACACAAATACATCACAAATTAGCTAAACAACAAACAAAAGAGAAAAAAAAATAGCAACTTAAACAGACCAACATACTCATGGTTGGTTTCTGCCTTATGGAAAAATGCATAAGAACTTTCGTTAACTAACAGCAATTTCACCAATTAAGAAATAAGTGAACCAAGTATAAACCTTGGTGAACACTGAACAGGAAAGAGAATTCCAATGCCAGTGCAATGCGCATCACTGTTTGCACTTTGCCTTTTTCTTTGATACCTGAGCTTGGGCACGTTTTTGGAAGTCTCGTTTTCTACATTTCAGTATTGCTTAGCCAGTCCTGTTACAGTCTACTGAAGGCTACCAGTAAATGTAACGAAGCAAATAATTGAACTAGTGAGATTGCTGGTTACACATTCACAAGAAGCCCAGGTACCCATTTCCTTTTAGGTAGGCAAAAGTCCATTGCTTAACCTTTTTAATCTAAGACTGCAAAAATACAGAATTTCCGAATGTTGTGAACATTTTCCTGGCTCATACAATTTCTTAATCTATCCTTCATCGACCCAAAGATAGCTCTGGAGCATAACACTTTTTCTAGGAGATTCTTACTAGTACTGACTAGTATGTTACGAATGCGAAAGCACATTTTTTAAAACAAATACAGTTGATCTCACTCATAACGAACCTGACAGTCACGCTGATTGCGTTCATTCTATCTGAAGTTTGTATAAAGTAACTTTTCATATTACTGAGAAAAATAAAAAATCAATTAAGAACAGTGTTTATTTCTTTAAAAAGTCTTATGTGCATCTGCTTTTTCAAAGCACGCCCTATCACCGCGTTTTCTTGCCTCTCCATGGCCAGGGGTGGGACTGTCCCAAAGTAATTTTGGCGCAATTTCTGGAGCAGGTCAAAATGTGTTTTGTAGCAGTTTGGAGCAGACAAAATAACATTTTGGAGCAACTTGGAGCAGACTCAATTTCATTTAAGAGCAATTTGGAGCAGATAAAATTTTAATTTGAAGCAGTTTGGAGCCGGCCAATCTGAATTTTGGTGAAATAATGGAATACGGCAACGCACTTCGAAACTACGATGAAACACAGAATAAACCAACAGGAAGCTCGTAGTGGAAGCGCACTTCGTAGCTATAGAAATATGGAAGAGTGGGTAGAGCGGGGGCTAGGCGCATGCTTTCCTGTAAAGCCGGAAACACCGGTTTCACTACGATCAAACTACAGTAAAAGCTCGATGATACGATCACGGCTAATACGAATTTCCGGATGATACGAATTTTTCTGTGGTCCCGGCCAAGCCCCATTACTTTGCAACGTGCTAGAGAACGGTTGTTACGAATCGATTTTCAGCCTGCGTCGGTTGATACGAATAAACGCCGCCCCACCGACGGCCGCGAAAGAGAACAGCGCGCAGTCACGCGCTTTCTCTCCTTCTCTTCTGGTGTGGAGACGCGGCGCCGGACAGCGCGGACTCCGCGACTGGGCGCGAAGAGTTTGAAGCGGTGGCGCTTCAAGAAATAAATGCTTTTTACGTACATGTGCCTGAGTGAGTTCACCTCTGACTCTTTAATTTAGCTACAGTCGAATCTCGTTAATTCGAACACGCTTATTTCGAACATACCGCGCACCGACAATGCTCTTAGCAGCGCGCCAAATAACGCGGCGGCGCCTCCGACCGGCATTGCTCCGACACCGCCATAGAGCAAAAGCTCAGGAGAGACCCCTCAATGCCGCGCGCGAAGGAACGGAAAAAAAAAGAACCCGCGGCGGAAATTTCCCCCTCTCTCAAATTGCAAGGTCGCCGTTTCTGCATCGCGCCGGAACAAGCGTGTACGTGCCGACTAGAGTGTTCTAGACAACCGTATTCTAGCACACACTAGTGCGACGTCTCAGCCACGCGGATAAAATGGCAGTGAACCCTTCTCCTCTACTTTCTAGTCACATGTTGACCTTGCACGCTGCAGCAGCAGCGCAGAGGGAAGCAGCGGCGGAGGCACAGTCGGGCCAACGAAACTGCCACGCCCGCAAACGCTCGCTTCCCGATAATGGCAGAAAACGAAACTTCAGGGGGCGGCCAAAATAAGCTGGCGCCAGCACGGCGGCGGGCGCACACGGAGATGTGCGCACGGAGTCGAAGGTGAGAGAGCTACGAGGGAGTTGAGAGGGAGGGCGAGGGGAGCCACCGAAGCGGCGGAGTTGACGCGGCCAAATCCTTTCCCTGCCGCCCTCCTCCCTCACCTTCGACGGTCTCCGCGCGCACCCGTGTGCCGGCGCCGCCCGCTCGCTCCCTGAAGCTTCGTTTTCTGTCGTTATCGGGAAGCGACCGATAGCCGGCGTGGGCAGTTTCGTGGCCCGCACTTGCTATGCGCTTGCGCGCCGCGATATTTCACGACTCGCACCGTTCGTGCATCGTGCTATGGTGCACGAATACTTCAAAAATACGTTTTTTTAATTCAAACAAATTTTCGGGCCCCTTCGAGTTCGAATTATCGAAATTCGACAGTAGTTTTAATTGTGTTTCGATGATACGAATTTCGGCTAATACGAATATTTTTCGTGACCCCGTGAGATTCGTATCATCGAGCTTTTACTGTATATATTTCCGCACCTATGCTCATGACGATAGCGGAAAATATTCTCCAATTATGCAGTCCAATCGACGCTGTAACATAATTTACATGTCACCATATGTCACCGCAGACGAAGAGAGCTGCAATCAACCCTGGGCTAGTATAATGTAAAACTATTCCAATCTGTTTTTGTTGCAATAGCAATGATATGGACACTCCAGGCGTATTTCTGCCGTCGCCATCGCCGTGATGTTCCATACAAAGTCCAGGCGCGATAACATCCTCGCTGCGCAACTGTACGTGCGAGTAAAAGTGTGAGGATGAGCCGACGATGGCGGCTCAATCTCGAGCGCGTGAAGAAGGAAAGTGGGAACAAAGTGCGCCATCTTCCATCGCGCGCAAGGCACCGGGAGGAGGGGTCGTTCTACTCCGGCGGCTGCTGCGTATGGCGCGACCGCGCGGGCCCTAACTTGAAAGCGATCTGCGATAGGGACATAGTGCAAGTGCCGATAGCTTGGTGTACGCTGTTTTTCACTGCTTAGTTCGCATTGAAGCAAGGCAGCACAAAGGTGAACTCGCTCGCTGCAGGCCGCGCTTGCTCACTCCAGCGTTTTCACAGCGAGTTTCTGCGGTAATCGAGTAACACCACCATGCTTGTTAATTTAGTGAGTGAACACATGTTTATAAGTTTATATGGCCGATATAACTACTATTCTTGCTGCTTATAGCTGTCTACTAATTTGCTATCACAATCGATGCTTCGCCTTTCGGGCGATACTGCA
Source organism: Dermacentor silvarum (assembly GCF_013339745.2). Classification (NCBI taxonomy): domain Eukaryota; kingdom Metazoa; phylum Arthropoda; class Arachnida; order Ixodida; family Ixodidae; genus Dermacentor; species Dermacentor silvarum. The sequence goes on along the minus strand of NC_051155.1, from coordinate 183,361,941 downwards.
ACGTTTTATTCCAAATACGCCATTAGCCCTTCGTGATAGGTCAAAATGGCTCACGTCTCGCCCATACGGGCATAATAACAGATTGGAGTAGTTTTATGTTATACCGGCCTTGGGGACACAGATGCCCGCGCGCTTCACCCGCTGCAGCGAGTGCCTCCGAAATATATAGTTCGCTCACAGCGCTCTCAGCCTACTTTTTGTTGTTTTGCACCTCAGCTAGGGAGCGTTGCGCCGCTCGGCCCACTAAACCGTATTCTAGTATTCTAAACATAGCCGCCCTAGCTGTTCCGACAGCAGCGACAACAGCTGGCAGTTGCCGGAAGTTGCCTGCCACTTGCCGGAAGCGCTGACTAGTCCAGTGGTCCAGTGTTATACGTGCGAAAATTATGAGAAACCAATGGGCCAACTCGCGAGCTCTCGCGAGTTGGCCCATTGGTTTGCCAGAGCAAGTAGCATAGCCGCCGGGACTTTTCCTAGTGGCGTGTCCCAGCTTGAGCCTGTGCTTTCGCAGCGCCGTGCTATAGCCACCCGTGTCTGTATTTTCACCCTTGGTGTGGGACCCCTTTGGTTCCCTGTCGCCCGGTCGTTTGTGCAGTGCTGGTGCCACCGGAGACATTAAACGGTTTCCGTGAACTCAGGGCAATAATGTGTTGTTGCGTGCATCGCTCGGTAGCCCCTTGCAGCCTGAGCTCTTGCACAGCGGTGCTAGAGGCGACGGCTGATGCAGCCCTGTGGCTCGCTAAGCTCGAACCCGCGTTGGTCGGTACTCCTGTGAGACCCTAAGACTCCACAATGCTGAAGCCAGCATCCCCACGTACATGTGGAAAGTGACTGTTTCTCTACAGTTTCTTTTTTTTTATTTTTGTCTAAAAAAATTTTTTATATGCCTAAACACAGAGATGAAGGTGCAACACCATGTGACACGCTGACATCTTGATGTTAGTACATTCTGGATTTCCACGCCATTTGAAAAGCACTTGATTGGTACATTTCTTCATCTGCGACGACACAACAGTCTAGGTCAAATAAGCAGCAATTTTCATGAAAAGCTGACGACAAGAATATCATCAAACCACTTCAACACAGTTCCACATGCATCTGACCTTACACCCGGGATGAATATTTTATGTACTAATCGCTTCAGACGTAATTTTGAAAAGGGTTGAAGGCATGTGTTAAAGCGGTACTAGAATGGATACTCGGGGACCATAGGGTATATGATGGCAAGGGACAACACAGAATATAACCTATTTAAATCACAAAGTTAACTTCCCATTTTATTTTTTTGTATGAGTACATAGTATTAGTGACATTTTACTCGTGGATGGAAAAATTCACCTTTACATTGGGTGACATGAGCAAGAGCTCACGAAGGTCCATGTAGAAGTGACTAGAGAAGACCCGGTCCGATGTAAAGAAGAGCTTGAGCCGCAGGGAGCCGAGGCTGCCTGCTGCCGCTCCATTGGCTGATGATGGTCCCGTGGCAGTGGGGGGTGAGCGCTGACCCTCTGAGCGTGGCTGCAGAAGGTACCAGGCCTGGTGGGAACAGCTTCGTTCCAAAGCAAGGTCACGGATGGGGATCCGTACCTCCCCGAGGAACACGCTTCCAAACATGCCACCCACCCCACTCAGGTCATGCTGCAGGCAGACCCTGCAATGACGACAGCAGCAGCAACAGGAGGTCAATGACTGTGACCACTGGCCAACCCAGCTACAACCATAGCAGTATGTGTTACAAAGAGAGTTCCAAGTCTATGACAAAGTATTTTCACAGACTTAAGGTTTCAACAATCGAGCAGGCCACCACCAACCACCGCTAGACTAATCAAACGGGACTAGACTGACTGCTATCTAACTAAGCTTAGCCAAAAAGAAAATTTGAATAATTTTATAGCACATAAAAACTAAACATGAAAAACAGAATTTATTTTTTCAAGGAAAGGCTGCTACAAACCTCTGGTAGAGGTGCACAAACTTGCATGACCTAACATTTACAGCATATGTAAACAGAAACAAAGCCACTCTATGCATGACCCTCTATGCACTCTAAGACACTGTTGGTTCATTCACACTTCACTGAAACATCTGAAGAAGGAGCTGAACTATTTAGTTTGTGATTTTGTGTCCCAAAAGCGGAAGGCTACTAGGGGCGACATGACAGAGGAGGGGTCCTAATTAATTTTAAACATCTGGGGTTCTTTAATATGCATTAAAATTTCAGTACATGACCACTTTTAGATTCCACACGTTGTAATGGAGATGCCACAGCCTAGCATCAAACCCATGACTTCCTTTGTTCTCAACAAATAGAACATCAGCCGCATGCCTGGGCCTAATGGTGCCTTGAGCCCTTGTCTTGATACTATGCTGTCCAGTGTGATAAAACCACCTTTTGAATGCTTTTACGCTCCCCCTGGTGAGCCACCCCTTATATTTCAACTTTTCTTGCAGTGCAGCCAGAGGTAGGAGTACGTGTGTACACCCCTTCTCGTAGCTTGTGTGGGGCAACAAACAAGTAGTAACAGGAAAGCCCTGCTACTTGTGACATGCGAGCCAATGCAAAATAAGGCAAACAAAGCCCTGGACTACCTATGCAGCCCGTTCTCAGAATCCTCTAGAAGTCTAGGCCACTGCTACCAAAGCGCCTGGCCCACACCAGGCAAAATATAAACCTCCAATTAAACCATTTTTCAACACTTTCAATCTGATCTGGAACACCTCACTCCCTTTAAAGCATGGAGATAATTTAATGTGAAAAACTTCGGTACAAAAAATTTGTTTTCAATCTAAGCATGACAAGATCAGCTTGAACACAAGAATGACAGCCAAACATTTTAATCAATGACAAAGTCCGCATAAATACCTGTGTCCAGCTAACAAAGCCACTGTTACAAAACTTAACATCAAAATATTTCTCACCTAAGTTCGAGGTTGCTAAGCTCATCCTTTATAGAGCGTATCTGCTTGTCTGACCGCTGTGGCTTGAGCTGCAATGAGGCATATCAAAGAATGCTGTCACAAGTAAATAACCAACTACAGCATAGGCAAAGCGAAAAAGACTGCCCAGAACAAAACATGAAAGTTGGAAAAGACTGTAACAGGGCCACGTGTGATGCATTTCTTCAAACACACCGTAATACACACAACACAAGTCCCATTGAAACAGGTGGCATCATACAATTTCCATGATGTTAGTGCATAATATACTAAGAGAAAACATCAGAAAAGAAGCTTGCACCAAGGAATCACTAAAATACTTGCACACAATGACATTTCACTACTAAACGTTAAAACTTATGTAAAGAAACGGAAAATATATTATCAATGACCCCTCATTGCAGTTTTTAAATTTTCTAAAAAACTTGAGTAAAGCCTTTTATGTGAACAATTGTGGTGCACATGCTCTTTTGTTTGTTACATTATTCTTTTGACACATAAACGAAACACAAAGGACCACTGATAAAGTATAACGGCATAAAAATGCACAATATATGGCAGCACTATGTCCATCTTTTGTCCCATACTTCCGTTCCATCGTTACTGGACCACGGAACAAATGATGCAGTGCTTTACCTCACTGATCGAATTAACGAAATATTTTACTTACAGAACCAAAAGCGATCAGAAATCTGGAAAAAAGCACAGCAGCGTGGTTTCTAAGCTCCTAAGATGCACTCTTTTAGCAAACATTTGTCTTACGCACACTAATATGGTGTTCCCTTTAAGAGTGGAGAACACAGCACCAAGATGGGATTAAGCAGGTGTGTTCGAACACTAAAATTTCTGAATCAAAAGCAAATATTCGAGAAAAAAAAATGTCCTCTTAACATTGAATTACCTCTCATCTCTAAACAATGTGAAAGATAAAGTTTGTGTGGGGTCAGTTTTGTAAAACATAGAAAAACAAAGAGGAGGTTATTTTATATACGCATGTAATGCCATTTGCAACTGGACGCAAAGCCAACTAAGGAGCTTGTAATTGACAGTAATGAAACAAGGGAACAGACTGTCGCCAGATGCATGTAGATTGTCGTGTTCGTTGAACGAGAGAAGCCTGGCAACTTCATTGTTTTAAAGGCATGCAAACAAAGTGGAATTAAATGGTGAAATTATAAATTGCATTGCCTACATCAAGACAACAAATTTGTATATAAACTGCCTCATAGTGAGGCACGCATTCTTATTGAATGACTGCGAACTAGCAGAAGTTATCTGCCCCGTGCAGTCGCTCAGAAATTGATGCCTCTGCACAACAACCACGGCTCTCCTGAAACAAAATCATTCGGAACAGTCATCACTTGTATCGGTCTTTTTCCCTCGAGAGTTTGAAGTGTTGTTCAGAGTCCAGAATATTTGAACAGGAACAAGTATTTGACAATTTCAAATAGTGAATTATTGAATTGAATAGGAACTGAATAGCAAGGATTATTCGATTCATATTCAAAATTTTAAATATCTGCGCACTCCTAGATTCAAGACTAAAAATAGTAGTAGTGGCTTTTAAAATAAGAAAAAAAGATAAAAGTGCAGTACCGTAACTGTCTCTCGCTGGGAGGTCACCTCAACAGTACTGCACGGGGTGGGGTAATGGGAGTAAAAGAGTAGGGAGAAGAGGACAGGAGTAGGGCGGTAAGGCCGGGTGTAAGAGACGGCGGCTGAAAGGAACACAGGTTCGCTTATTGGATCCGTGGCCGTGGAATGATGGTGTTAGCCGTGTTGGACCAGGGCCTCGTGGGCAGCTAAAGCCGCAGTACACAGGTGGTGGACTCACGGCGTCCTTCTGCTCGTCCGTGTTGACGGCACTGTGCGGTCAAGACACGGGAGGTGGGGCAGATGGGTTGGCGAGTGCTTGGCTGTAAGTCCGCCCGGGATGAACGTGGGCATTCGGCCAGGATTCGGGCTGTGGTTTGGGTACAGGCTTCTTTACTTGATTCCTGGCTTCTCCGACGGCCTCACGACGAGTGATGGGTTGTGGGGAGGCGGCCTTGATTTCTGCGACTTTTCCTTCATGCTGCCAACGAGGGCAGCGTGGTTCGGTGGCAATGTGACGGCCACCACAGTTGATGCACTTGGGTTTGGGCGCCTTGCAGTCTGCAGTGCTGTGAGTGTCACCGCAACGAAGGCAGCGAGACTGTTCTGTGCAGGTGGCTGGAACGTGGCCGTACTTCCCGCAGTTAGTGCACTGGAAGGGACGGGGACGTCGTGGGCGCACAGGTCGAGATTGCTTAAAGAGAGCAACCTCTGGGGGTGGTGAACTGCCTGCGAATTTCAACACGAGATTGCGGCCGCTGCGTGTGCAGGCGACAATGGGAGCTGAGCTTGCTAGGTTCTGTACGGCTGTGTCGCAATCAAAGGCGGGGTCGACGCCAAAGATGACACCAGTGCACACATTTTTGGGTGCGGACTTGGCTTTAACAACAACGCCGCAGATTTCGGAGACAACAAGGAGTGGCGTGGGATCAGCATCTGGGAGGCAGTCCACAGCGATTACGTTGGCACGCAGGTTGGTGCAGACACGCATGGCACCAGGCACTCTAGAAAGCTGGGCTGCGATGGCATCCTTCGAGGCAGACAAAATTTGCCATTCCTGTTTTGGGCCTGTACAGTATTGTTTCAGGCAGGTTAGAAGCATCGACGTTTTGTGGACGTGGCTGAGAGGGCTGAAGTTGCTGATAATGGCGGAGCTGTTGTTTACGAGCTCGAGAGGTGGTCTGGGCGTAAGCGGACTGGGAGGAGGAATCCTCAGTGAGAGGGCGAATGGGCCCAAGTAAGCATGGGCTTGAGAGCTTGGCTGCTAGCAGACGACGCGCCGTAGGCATGCTCAGGAGGGGGGCAGTCAGCCGTGAGCGCACATTGTGAGTCACGCGCATGCACAGAGCCGTTGTTTTCCTCGGTGTTCACAAGGGAAGCGGAGCGGCCAGTAGCAGACGACGCGGCGTTGTGATGACGGAGGCATTGAGGGGCAGAGTTTGGCCTGGGCACGCACGGTGAATGGCACGCATGCGCAGAGGCGTTAGACACTATGATGTTTACGGATGGGGCGGCGCGGGTGGTAGCAGACGACGTGGCACGGAGTTGGCGTGGGGAGGGGGCAAGGAAAACCCTCGGGAGCGCCGAGAGTGAGTCAGCCGCTGTCGCGGAGACTTCTGAATGGGCGAATGATGCGGCGTAGCCAGTAGCAGACGACGTAGCGGCGGGGGGGAGAGGTAGGGCAGTCTGACAGTCGGGCTGAGAGTGAGCCGCGCTCGTGCACGGTGACGTCACTCTCCTCACAGGAGGCCGCTGTGGCTGTGTTCTCTGCAGCAGACGAGGCGGCGTTGGGTAGACTGTTGAGACAGGAAATCGAGAGGGCCGACTGGGGGGGTGTTGGCGCTCTCGGCGTGGGTTTCAGAAAATTGCGACGGCGCCATGTCGGAACCGTGGCTGGATGAGGTGGAGGTATCGTTGCTATCACTGAGGGATGACGCGCAGCTGTCAGCAGAAGGTGACAGCTGAGTGCTGGTGTATCCATAGTGGAATGAGCCAGAAGAAATACTGGCGCTGCTTGGGGAGGATTCTGAGGTGAACTCGTGACTCTCGCCGCTGTATTCCTTGTTTCTGTCACAGTCAGTGGGCGCAATGGGCGCCACTTGTGAAGTGACTTGTTCGAGAGTGGCAGGGGTAGAGGGCTGAGTTGTGGCAGCGAATTGACCCGCAGCATGGGGCGAGACTACATGTGAGCTCACCACTGGGGGTTCTTCCTCGGTGACAGGGGGATTATGGGTGATTGTCTCGGAGTTTGCAGGGGGTGCATTGTCATCAGCAGCAGAGGGCTGCGTTGAGGAACGTTGTCTTGCCGAAGACTGCTCCTTTGAAGTTGGTCGGAGGAGTCTTTTGGGAGGTGCATGGACACGGTCAGAGGTCGTGATTCGGGCTTTGATGACTCTCTTCACTTTCGGAGAGGAGGCGTGGGCTTGACGCGAACGAAGAATTCTTCCACTCTCTTTGAAAAGAGCTTCGAGGTTGCGGGAGCAGACGAGACCGCTTGCACCAGAGTCCGAGGATGCGCGCTCCTGGTTGGCATCAATGTTGGTAAGCACATTAAAGGTGCGAGCTACATAATAATGTAGCGAGAGAAAAAAAAAGCTAAGGTCCCATTCCCTTGGGAGCCCTAAAAAGGGCTATGCTCACGAGCGCGGTCACGGTAGTAGAAGGGCGTGCACAAGAGAGCAAAAAGGACGACATGCTCCAGTTAGCACACGAAAGAAAAAGCCAAGACTAAAAATATTACTGCTTAAACCAAAGCTTTCATGAGTGTTTGCAAGGAATGTCGTTATTGTTTAGCGACCATTTGTAAGTACGGAGCACATGACAAACTTTTTCACCAGGAAACATCTCAGTAAGCATAACTGTGACACTCCTACACCGCCGACACGTTGACAAAAACCAGAGCCTATCACACACTCTCACACCAAACCGAACTCACCCTGCACCAAGTCTCTCAAAGTATACTACCTGTATGCATTCGTAAACAAGATGGTCCAGTTCCACCACTGTTTCTTGACCGTCTATCAACAACGCCCAGCTTCGCATTTACGAGCAAGTTGCCACTCGCGCTAGAAGACGTTCTTCCCTGCACATTGATGCTGCACGTCTTTGCGTTTCTGAGCAAAATATTCACTGCGCTCCTCAGTGCTCATCTCTGCCACTGCTCCACTGAGCCTTTACGAGTCAGCATGCACTTGCATTCTAAACGACGCTTTGCTGCATATCGGAAGGCCTTCCTGCTCCGATTGATGCTTCTTCTGAGCCACTGTCTCTTCCACACTCACTAAACCCTCCGGCCACATTTTCTTTGTATTGCACCTGACCTATCATGCACCTGCTTGCCCTGAGACTCGTCGGTTGAACTAACTCCAGCCTCGGCTCGTGCGAGCCAGCAGCACGAAGAGGTCGGAAGAGGCAAGGAAAGCTTCGTGAAATGGTTACAGTTAAGCCTGCTTATATCCAATGTTCACCCTCAAGTAGCATTCATTTGCCACACCTTTTAAGCTACAGGCTAAATTGAAAAAATAATTTTTTTTTTTTTTTTTGCACACTCACATCAAAGGTGAAGAGGGTATCCTCAAAGCAGGGGCAAACTGTTTTCCGACGGACTTTGCTTTTGCGGGTCTCCTGCTTGGTGTTGCCATGGCACAGGGTCACTTGAGCATATGGGTTGCAGGAGCCATTCACCAAGTTCAGGTCACTGCATTCTGTCACTCTGGTGGGCAAACATGACAAGAACAATGTATAATGAAAATGAGCCAAATCTCACAATAAACAAAAAAAAAATAACAATGTACTTGCCTTACTACAAGTTTTGCACAGGGTCCGTATATGGAAGACTTTGTTGATGGCTCTAACCTAACTGAAATGTGAGCTTTTCCCTGCGAACACAAAACCAGAAAAAAAAAAATTAAATTAGGGGGTTTAACATCCTAAGGCCACACACAGGCTATGACAAACGCTGTAGTGGAGAGGCTACAAATTAGTGGGGTACACCCAAATCTAAGTAAACATGAGCTTTTGCAATCTGCCCTCACTGGAACCGCTGCTGGGAATTGAACACGCAACCTCGTGCTGCCACAATGCCTTAGACACTGAGCCAAAACAGTGGGTGAGGAAAAAATAGGAACAAATGCAGAAAATAAAAGGAGACAACACTGGCACGTATTTATCCATGACGCCAGGCATACGTCTCCTGCTCTTAATTACCATGAAACACATTGACTTGGCACAGAACATTACAATCTTCTGATGGTGCTATTGCAAAAAAAATTTTTTTTTTTTTTTTTGGGGGGGGGGGGGGGGTACCAGCACATAACTATATAGTTCCTTGACGCCGGTGCTTGGTTACTGTAGACAGCCCCTAATGTGGTGGCCGTGCACATGCAACTTTTATTGGAGTTATTGTCAGTGCTGTATTTACAGGTTGCACACTTTGCACCACCATTTCTCTCAGCTTATGCTTTGAGCGAACTGGTCACGCTGCAGCGATACCAAAGACATAACAGGGGTGCCTATGAACTTTCAACCTACCTGCACTTCCGAGTTGGCGTCTACGGGCATGATAGGGAACCAGTTGTCTTTGCCATAAAACTTGTGCATTCCCTCTTTCTTGATCGAGACCTTGCCCAGCACTTTGTCCTTGTTAGAGGCCCGCTCTCGCTCAGCCACATAGACTGATAGGTACCGGAACTCCCGCGGCACTTCAAATTGGAAGTCCTCGGAGAAGAAGGGACTACAAGAAAGAAGTGTGCAGCGATGTCATGAAGTAGCTTTCAAGACACCAGCACAACATCACCTTAGCAAAAGTTTAGCGAGAAATTCTTATAATTCAAAATTCAAGCGGACAAACAAAAAAAGAAAACAGCAAATCAGTTTAGGCTGGTAAAGTAATGAATTTATTATTCATTCTTTTAGCAGGAAAACCTTGACTTTCCAGGAGAAGGTTAGGGCCAACATTCCTTTTGTTGAGCTTCCTCAAAACTTGCTAGGTTGTATTTTGTTTCTTTGAGACGCAACGTAGTCCTTTACTGATAAAAAGTTAGCTAGACACGTGCAGAAGCACTCAAAATCCATACCATCACTGCAAGCTGGTGAAAGAACTTCATGGCAGCACCTCCACCCATCTTTTGTTTCTTCTGGCTTACCGCATCTGCTGTCATGGCAAGACTGGTTGTTTTGCTATTGCACAAGTGTAATTTACTGATACAGCTGAACTAATTCCTCTTCAGTGTTCCTTTAAAAACAAGTGCTTGCCTGCCATAGGCAAGCTAGGTTTATCGATTGGATTTTAATGACTGCTGCTTAAAAAAACACAGTTAATCTAAACCAGATTGACAGATTGTGCTTCTGGAATACCAATACTATGTCAGTATCACTGCAATCTGACGATTAATAAACCAAATAGGATGAAATATGAAAGACGAGTGACGAACTACAAAACTTCTGCACCTATTCCTTGTGTACTTTGATGTCACCTTCTCAGGGATAGTGTGGGATGACATTCTAGCAGCACACTCCGCTGCAGGCAGAAAGATGATAATGATGTGCCAAAAAGAAAGACGTGGACTCACTGGGCATAACAAAAATGAAGTGATGACAGCATTGAAGTGAGACCTTGCTCTTTGGAATAAGCCTGCTTGGCTGCTAGTAATAGCGGCAGAAGCTTTAGTCAGCGGCCCTTGTGCGACTGGTTCTGAAGCTTGTTTTATACAGTTTGTTTTCTCTAGTGCGCACCCTGTTAAAATTACCAATACACAATTGCATTACTCCTTTCAGATGGCACTGATGATAGTGCAAGACCATGAAATGCTCATTATGTTTTTATCCAATTATCCATAACCTCACTGTGCTCCCATCTCACACTTTCAAACTTCCACAGGGTGGCAGTATCATCAGTGCTGTACTGCAGTACATGAAACATGAATGAAAAGAAATGGGCAGCTAACATATCTGTACCTCAAAAGCGTGGACACGGAATGGAAGAAGAGGTCAGAAAAGTTGGCAACAAAGTACATGGTAACTTAAAGGGTAAACTGACAACCTGGAGTCATCAAAATGAAAGAGATGGTAAATTGGATGCAAAGGGTGGGGGAAAAAAGCCCATGGATATTTACAAACACAGCAAGAAAGAAATGAAGAGAGAAAATCCATACGATAACATAGAGGGCAGTGCCTTGCTATCTGAGGCCCAAGCTGGTTGCCTGAGGACAATAACATATCAAAGCAAATATTTGCGACAGGATGAGGCAGTGTCTGCTGCAGCAAAAGTCCAGAGAGGACTCAGCATGTTCAGCATGCCAAGATGTTCACCCAGTTAGACCCGTAGGAAACATCCACCTTCTAGAAGCGCAGGGACGAGGTCAATGAAACCAGGGTCATTACGAGGTCTGTTAAAAATGTATCCGACCTTATTATTATTTTTTTTTTTCAAACACCTGATGGATATGAAACAAGCGTGCTTGCATCAGCCGACCTTGAACCTCCGTGCACATGCACAAATTTTTTCCCCGCCTGCCGATAGCGTCAGTCGCTGGGACGCAGCGTTTGAGTGAGGTAGTGTGCAGTGCTCTCGTTTTTTCTTATTGCAAGGAAAATGACAGAGCGACTGGAGCAGCACTACTGCATCAAATTTTTCTAGAAACTGGGTGACAGCCAAGTGGAAACCATTCGGAAGATTCAGGCGGCTTTCGGTGACGATGCTATGAGCAGCACACAGACTAAGGAGCGGTAGAACTGGTTTAAAGACAGCCGCACATCGGTGGAGAGCGAGCCACGCTTTGGTCGGCCATGAACATGCTGAAATGAACAGGTCATTGCCGAAGTGAACGCTGTGGTGATGCGGGACCGTCGTGTGACTATCCGAGAAATTGCAGAAGAGGTGGTTAACAGCACTTTTTCTCCAGATTCCATTATGACTGAAGATTTGGCCATGAAGAGAGCTGCGGCGAAATTTGTGCCGAAGCTGCTCATGGAGCAAAAGCAACTTCGTGTTGAAGTCTCACAGGACATGCTGGATCCACAAACAGTGACCCCGACTTCATGAACACCATATTCACTCGTGACGAGTCTTGGGTGTACGGGTACAACCCGGAAACCAAATCCCAGTCGTCACAGTGGAATCATTCCACGTCACCAAGACCAAAGAAGGCCAGCCAAGTGCGCAGCAACGTCAAAGTGATTCTAACTGCTTTCTTTGACTCCCGCATTGTGGTACACCACGAATATGCACCACAGGGTCAAACAATCACTAAAGAGTACTACAGGGATGTCCTCCGTCGCCTACGTGATGCTATGCGGAGCAAAAGACCGGAGTTGTGGTCAACAGGAAATTGGCTCATCCATCACGACAATGCTCCTGCGCATTCCTCGCACTTGGTTCAGACTTTTTTTGGCGAAAAACCAGACTCCTGCAGTTCAACAGGCTCCTTACTTTCCTGATATGGCCCCCTATGACTTCTGGCTGTTTCCCAAAATCAAGAGGCCATTGAAAGGAGCGCGATTTCAGACAAAAGAGGACATTATGGCTGCAACGACAGCTGGGCTAAACTCCATTCCGAAAGAGGCCTTCTCGGAATGCTTCCAACAACGGCAGCACCGCTGGGAGAAGTGTGTGGAGTCCCAAGGAGAATACTTTGAGGGTGATTAGGTTTCCAACGCTCCAGTTATGCCAGTTTTTTTCTTCGGCCTAAGGTCAGAAACTTTTCTAACAGACCTCGTACAAGCATAGGCAACTGTACAATATAAACACAGAGGTTTCACAGAAGAGGGAGAAGATCAAGGAGAGATAGGAAAAATGCAAGCCTGCAATAGATGTAAAATCTGATTGGGCCATGCAGGCTAGGTGACTATTTGTTGCCGCCTCGTTTCAAAGGGGATGTCAATAGATATAAACATCCAAAATTTCTCTGGCAAGTTGCAAGCCCCTGGAAGGACTCGGGAGATATAGAAGCAAGCTAAGGCATTTCGAAAAGTATCTTCTGTAGTGCAGACTGTTACAGATGAACAGACAGAAGTGCACACAAGTAAATAATAAGATAACTCTCAAGAAAAAGAAAAAAGATTGCTTGTTGGCTCTTTATGACACAAACAAGCTTAGCTCTCAGTAAGAATAAGTGAAAACTTGTCTGAAACTCAACGTTTCACAACAGCGCATGGCATGAAAACAGAAATTAAAGGACAGACATGTAGAGTGCCAACTTCCAACCCAGGCTTTATGTTTGTACTTTTCTGCATTCACACATATATATATGCGCTCCTCAAATTCAGTTGGATTATTATGCACAAACAAGCCTGAGCAGCCTGCTTTGCTTGATACAAGTAAGCTACCACACTGTAAAATGATCGCAACGTTCCGAGTGTGTGCGTGGAAACACGCATCACAGTAGTCACAGGCGAAGTTTGTACAAAACAAGCAATTGCTACTGCCACCTCTTCCATTGTCAAGTGTTGATCATAACTGTGTCGTCATAAAAGCATGCAATGCACTAATGAAATAAGGTCAATGTTTTCTTACTTACAACAATGTAAAGAGCAAATCACAAATATTAAGTTATGCTGAGTAGCGACACAACTATGATAAAGAGTGTGCACCACCAAGGGACTCGCTTCACTACAACTACAAACTACCACGCAACCGTGTGTTGAACTGAACCACCGACTTTGACGATTCTTATCACAGACGCACTTTTCGTTGTCAGCAATGTGCAGCTGATCAAAAAATAAACGTCCCAGCGGCAATAATTCACATCACGGTGGGCTAGTCGTGAAACCATTTCGGCCGCTGAATCGGACAGTCCACTGTAAGCAACAGTTTCGCTCGAGACAATCTGATTTCAGTGCAGCGTCGGGTCAGCGCTGGACAGGCCCGCTACAACAGGCACCGCGGATGTAGACGAGGCAGACGTGTGCTGCATAATCAAGGGAGTCGTGCACATCCGCGTGCAAGCGGCCGCGGAGAAAGCCAGACGGAAAACAGAATCCAGCAGGTGTGGGTTGCCGGCGAAAACAGGTCACCCTTATCGGGTTCGCGGCGAGCGTAATTAAATGGTGAAAAAGACTGTCACATCCACTCCCGACTCCCCCACAAGATAACAGGTGTGTATGTGTGCGCGCGTCCAGCGCCGTGACACAAGCATCGCGCCGATAAAAGAAGACGAGGAGAGGACGCTTCGCGTGCTTCTTATCGTGCGTAAGAAACGGTGAAGCGATCTAAGACGATCTGCCTTCAAAGGGGACCGGAAACGGGCACGCACGCGTGCAGCGCGGATCTAGCGCAACGCGTGGGAAAGAAACCGCTTTCAAAGAAAAATAATAAACAGAAGCAACGGGGTGGCTCACTTGAGGGTTTTCTCCTTGGTCGTCGTGCGAAATATCTCCTCCTGGTCGAGCTTGATGGCGCAGTAGACGTCACGCTGTTCCACCGAGCCATGGCTTCTAGGCGGCAGGTTCTTTGCTTCGCCTGGAGAGCACCGAGAAAGAAAAGAAAATGCCACACTAGGCCTCTTTCTCCGACGACGCCACAACGCAGCTCGGCCGATCGCAGCCTTTTTGTTTGTTTGCTTTCAGTTTGCCACATTTTCGGGTACCTGTAGGACCCGTGGGTAGTCTCGAGGAGTCATCTTGGGGCGCGGCATCGGCAACCGAATCACCAGCGCGAGGCAAGAACGGGGGTGTGACGATCGAGCAGCTTGCGAAACCCCATTCACAAATCCTCGCTACAACTCTCATGAATGAATGAAGGAAGCAAAAAATTTTTTTCCGGGATCATTCATAAGAGCCCAAGGTCGTTCCTGGCGCCAACCACGCGGCCGGAAAGCGGTGGCATCAAACGCCACTGTCGACGGGCAGATCACGAAGAAAGACACGCGGAACGGACCGGACGAATCTAAAGTACAGAGAACTGACGCTACGACGAAGCAAGCGACAACCTGTTGGATAGGCCTACTCGAAGCTCCAATTTCTGCACACGCTAGAAAACAGCTTATAGCAACACATTAGCCTTAACTATGCTTTAAACCATAGCACTAGACATTCAGGGTTCGGAATAACCAAAATAAAACGAATGACTTACCGATCACAACGCGTAATCGCTCTATTAACCGCACATCATTATCAGCCGCCATCTTCCATGTTTTACTTCACGAAATCCCGTCACTACGCGAGAAATCGCGAGAGCGACGGAGCTCATTCATGAGAGCTCACGGCGGCACGGCGATACAAACAAAAGATTACAGTAGATAGACATACTTTGTATATCGCTAAAGCTGTCTTTCGTTCTGAGGTGGATTATAGCGGTTTAAAAACTTGTTATTTATCTCCCAACTTAGAGGGATTTAAATAGTTAAACATCCGTACTGCTATTTATTTGTTCATCGGTTTGCGCTTGGATATGTAGACCACTCTCACTTTCGCAACGATTTCCGGCTACGCTACATATGCTTACGATGCATTGCATCTCCATGAAATGTTTAAACACAAAAAAATTCTAATATCTGTACGTATTGAAAAAGTGTTATGAAGTAAATGATTTGTGAAATTTATTGTAGACGGTGCTGCAGCATGAGTTTTATCAGTAAGGTGAAACTGCTTCATAAAATTGTAACAGATCGGGCAGCAGAATTTTGAGCAAGCTAGTACACAGCTATGATTAATTGAAATCGCAGACGCTAGACAACCTGCCTGTTTATTAGTTCGTTTTTAGCTGCTTAGACGTCTGCTAACTTTCTGCGCTGTAGAATGGCTAGCTGGCCGAAGTAAGAAATCCGACAGCCGCACCACTGCGCGTCGGGTTAGTGTACAAATGAATAAAACTTGGGTTTGCTAAACTTGGCTAAACCGATGTTTATTATTGAAAAGTGTATGGTTATATTTTGTTATACAAAATGTAAACTTCAGTTAGAAAATTGGCTCTAGATATCTTTGTGTTAAAATTTGTAGTTCTCGAAGTTGCTTGTTTGTTTACTTGCAGCGATTACGAAAATGAAAGATGCTGTCGATCCTTGCCAAAAACAGGCATGTGCTATTCAAAAATGCCTGCAAGGTAAATCAATATATGCTTTATAATAATCAGCGTTCTGTTTGCGCAAGCATATGCTCGCCAAAGAAAAGGTTAACGAAAGATGTCGGTATCGTGGATACCCCTTCGAAGCAAGCCACTGTGGGTTTTCGATCGATCGCATCATCGCTTTGGATGACTCGATTTCGCGCCTCCATTGCACGTATCCTAACTACACGCATGTGAATAATAAACAGTGATAGTAGCTAGACTGTTCCATGCAAGCATCTACCATCCGCGCACGCTAGGCTAAGATAGGCATGGTGTGCTTGCATAGATCTGAGCAAGTTTATTCAACGCAAAACGTCCTACCTTTTGTACACAGGCGTGCCCGACTTGAAACCTGTGCGCGTTAGTTAAATAATTTGTTATTGGTTCTCTTTTGTTCCCGAAGCAAACAACTACAAAGAAGAAGCCTGCTCGTCCTTCATCAAGGAGATGTTGAAGTGTTGTGAGAAGTGGAAAACAATGTCTGCTTGCTGCGCCGGGTTTCTGAAAGACGAGAAGTCGAAGTAGGTTGCAACCCTCGACCAGACGTATTGGTAGGATTCGGGAGCGCTGACCTTAGAAGCATTTTCCATCCGCCTGTGTTCCCTACTCTTTGTATTTTCTGTGGCAATCAGTTCTGGGTGCCACAATGGTGCAGCAGTCGAGCAGGTTCAGCGTGGGCAAAGTGAAGCTCTACCACCACCTCGTGCTGGCGGGGCTCATACGCGCCGGGCTGATCGTCGTCGGGGAGTGGCAAGACCAGAACCTGCAAGTCAAGTACACTGATGTCGATTACCACGTCTTCACCGATGGCGCTGCGTACGTGGCCAAGGGCGAGTCGCCGTTCCTGAGGGAGACGTACCGGTACAGTCCTATGCTGGCCATGCTCCTTGTTCCTAACGTGCTTCTTCATCCGGCCTTCGGGAAAGTCCTCTTCTCTGCAGTAGATGTCCTGGTTGGCTACTACGCCTATCACATCGTGCGGACGGCCAAGTTCAGTGAACGCAAGGCTGTGCTTTGTGCCTGCCTGTGGCTCTACAACCCCATTACTTTCGCCGTTTCCACACGTGGAAGCTCCGATTCCATCCTGGCACTCATCGTCGTGTTCTCCCTCTTCGCGCTGCTCAAGAGCAGAGACACCGCTGCCGGCCTGGCCTATGGGTTCTCGGTGCACCTCAAGATGTACACTGTGGTTTATGCACTCCCCATCTACCTGGCCCTGCAGACGAGGCTGCCCTCTGGGTCTGCAGCAAAAGGAGAGTTGGAGAGCTGGCGCTCTTACCTGTCCCGGCTGTTGTTGCCCAACCGGCGAAAGCTCATCTTCCTTGGCTCCAGCGCAGCATCCTTCTTCCTACCAACCCTTCTCTGCTACCTCGCTTACGGTCGAGAGTACATCCAGGAGGCGTTCCTTTACCATTTCTCCCGGAGGGATGTCCGTCACAACTTCTCTCCTCTCTTCTACCCACTGTATCTGGCCAACCATAACACGTCCGGCAGCAGTGGTGGCAGCACATTTGCTGCGCTCTTGCCACAGCTTTTGCTGATGTTGCTGCTGTCCTTCAAGTATGGCCAGCTGAGTGACCTGCCTTTTGCCCTGTTCTGCATCACGTTTGTACTAGTGAGCTTCAACAAGGTGTGCACATCACAGTACTTCCTGTGGTATCTGTGTCTGCTGCCGTTGGTGTTGCCCAAGCTGGGCCTGAGCATGAGGCGTGGTGTACTTCTGCTGCTCATGTGGCTGGGAGGCCAGGCACTGTGGCTGGTGCAGGCCTACTACCTCGAGTTTGGCGGCAAGCCCCTCTTCCTTCACGTCTGGGTGGCAGGCCTCATGTTCCTTGTGGCCAACACTTTCATCCTTTGCTTCATGATGGCCCACTACCAGAGCCACATACCTAGAAGCAAGAAGGCCAAGAACAAGTGAATCTACCGGTTTAAATTTAGTTTACATTTCTTTTTTTTATTGGAGAGCAGTCAAAACTGGAATCATGTGTCCCTCAACTGTAGTCAGCGCACTCATTTTTGTTCTTGACAGTAGCCACTCAGAACTTCAAATGCAGCATGTAGTCCACCAGAGATGGCTGGATCTTCAAACCTGCAGTAATGTGTGTAGCAAATGAAAGATGCACACTGGCCTGTCAATCAACAGCTTATCATGCCTGTGTGCGTGAAATTACAATCTTGTGAACTTGGCATGGTGTTCTTGTGTGGTAAAGCTAGCACATTTGTAAATAGAGATGGTGATGCATTCAAGCATAATAAGAATGTGCAGTGCACATGAGGGTTTTTGGTGTCGTGAGCAAAGCTTTATGGCTTGTATGTTTCACTCAACTCTTGAATATGCATGACAGATGGAACACTGAGCTTTGTCACCCTGCTTTATAGGGCCAGGCAGCATTGAATGTAAATCTAATAGACGGGACAACAGGAAAGTAATGCAGCTACCTTGGACGTACCATCATGGAACTTTGCCATAAGCTATCTGACATTATTTAGTAGGCCAGAAATGTCTCATGGGTTGCTGGACGTCGTGTGCAGCTTGTCAGAGCTAGTCTTGAACTGAGCACAGAAATTTTACTGATGCTAAAGTGCAGAAGCTTGTCAGTCACTGACTACTCAAAAGTAAAATATGCCGTTCTTTGGTTCTTAAGGGTCGCAGCTAAATGCCTACTTACGTAGCTGCCTATGAAGATACGACAATATGCAATGTGTTAGTACACCATGTAAGTTGATGGTTACCATAAAAACTGTCACCAGAGAGAGTAAAGCCTGTGTGACAAAACACTTCTGACATCTCCCATGAGTACACTGCATATTCATTATGATGCAGAAAACATATTGTACAAATAATACCACCATCAGAGCGTCTGTATATGTACCAATTAAGCTGATAATGTTTTCACTGCACTTTCACTGGTGGTGACCAGTGTTGTAACCTAGTCATGTGACAAGCTAAATGGCTTCTTGAGTGATCTGTGTGCTTGTTCTTGCAGTGAGTCTCAACCCTAAAACCAAATTTATTTTGCATGGCCTTTAGATAAACTTCTATATTTTTGTCTAAAATTAGTGCCACACCTATGTCAAGAATGACTTCAGCCAAATATGTACAGTATAGACCACTTATAACGTAACCGCTTATAGTGCAGGACCGGATATAGTATGGTCTTTTCAGACTCCCGTGAATTTTCCCATAGCACTCCATGTATATACATATTGCTTATAGTGCAGTTGTGGGAGACGAAATACCGGTTACAGTGCGGCTGCCTAGAAGTTCGGCAGTCAACTGAGACCGCAAACGCTCCCCTCAAGCCGCAGATATACTCCAACGTAACGCGAGTGCGCACGTCAAGCTCCGTGGCGTCATGGTGGCAAACAACCGGCGTGTCTCGCGCCGTCGGGTGTGTTCCAACGTTGCTGGCGCATGAATAGCTCCACTCATATTTTTCGCCCGGCGCACAAAGCCATGCCAGCCACGCATCCCAGCATTCCTCACGAAGAGCGGGCAGAATGATGTAATGGCGGGAGCGAGCGAAAGCACGTCCGTTGCTGCGGCTCTCTGCGCATTAATAAGCATGGTGTCACGCACTCAGCAAGCAAACCTGAACACATCTCACTTGATGACCGTGGAAACTTGCTGTCAGAACCCTATGGTGAGGAAGTGCGGCAGCAGTGAGCGAATTGACCTTCGTGCTGCCGCTCGCATCAAAGTGAACTAAGCCGCGAAAATACAGTGCACGGTGGTGCGCCCCCATCGCAGATGGCTTTCAAGATACAGCGGCCCCTGTGGGCAGGCGTGCGCGCTCAGAGTAAACGCACCCCACCCCCCCTCTCGAGCCTTGCGCGCGACGGAAGACAGTGTGCTTCCTTCCCGCTTTCCTCCCTTGCATGCGCGAGATTGAGATGCGATCACCGGCTCACCCTCGCACGCTTTCACTCGCACATACAGCGCGCGGCTACGATACAGAACTTTATACAGAACCTCGCGGCAACAGCTACGGTAGCTAGAAATGCGCCTGGAGTGTCCACATAATTGCTATCGCAATAAAATAATTGTTTTGGTTGTAGTGCTGATATTCCGGTGACTTACGTTATAAGCGGTCTACACTGTAATAAGTTAACTTTAGGCTGCCAGCACAAGTAAGGAAGAGTATTTGCAAGTGACCATCATCTGGATAAGCTACTTGTATCCATAGAAAGCGCACACAATCTGTAGTTTTGATGTAGCTTCTGTGCACAACCAAGTTCTTTTTGAGAGTTTAATTTCTACTGACAGCGAAGAACATGCCAGTAAGGAAGCTCATGATCATCTTTAGAGTACCTTTTGTTTGGTTAGCTTATTGTGCTCAGTGATCTCAACATCCATCCATGAAATCAATGCACACCTTAACCGCCCTCTAAATCACCGAAGCTTCACTTGTTCAAAGGAATGAAAGTATTTTATTTAAAGGACTCCACGATGGAGGTTATGTAAAGGAGAGAGATTAATGTCTTTAAAGGGGCCCTGAACCACTTTTTATCGAAGTGGAGAAAGAGATTTGAAGTGAAAATAGGGCTATTTCAGAATCACTTTGCCACAAAAAGTACTTCAATGCATTCAGCAGAAGCGGAGTTATCGGCAATCAAACACGGCCTCCGTTGTGCTCCCCTTCCTCCTCCAATGCCTTGCACTGTGAAGGCTAGGCGGAGACGTCACCATGGCGCGCAGTTCAAATTTTCGATTTGGTGCCTACGCCATGCTGAACGTAAGCCAAACGCGACTGTCCTCGGAGAGCAGCAGTGCGCTTAGCCAGTGGACTCGTGGCGGCACAACGCGGCGGTTGCGATGTAGCCGACCGTAGCGTGGTGACTTCGCGTTCCGCTTGCGAGCTCCACGGACTGTGTACGACAGCAGAACTTGGCTGAGATGTTCACAACAGCGTATGCTACCCGCGGGCTATGTTATTTCACCAAGCCCGAGGGGTGGTTCAGGGCCCCTTTAATGACCTGACCTCACAAAGAGACCTCAAATTGAATTTCTGTCTCAACTCCATCTAGCGTAGGACACAGCTCCTTCACCTAGATACTGTACTTCAGTAATATTCGGTTGGAATACATCTCCATTCCTGTGTTCTCAAGTGGAGCAGGTGTTGGGAGTGCTCAGTAACACGATTTTACGCGCAAGACTGAACATCATATTGATCTGTTCAAGCGCAATAGCCACCTTAGTTGAGGGTTAGCTTTGCCGTCCGCTTTCTAGAGTCAACTAGAGTGCTCAGCAGAGAAACCTTAAAGAACGGAAGGTAGGAAATATTGTGGGACGTTTGGAGGGACATCATTAAAAGGGGTTGGGATATCAAAGTCTGACAGTGAAATCTTTCAATGCCTACAAATATTCTTCGATCATGGTAATATAGTATACTGTGAAGGAAGTTTCAAAGATTTCAGACAGGTGCGTGCAAAGAGCAAAGTGTTGTCAAAGGCACACTAAAGAGAAAAATAGGTTGAGCTGCATTAGTAAATTACCCTTCTAAAATGCCAAAAAAGCCACCCTTACTATGGGAGGAGGCACCGCTTTCCGCACCAACTTGCCATGACGTATTTTGATAGCGTCTACCTGGGCCTTGTTAATTTTTATCAGAAGGACTGCATTATACAGTTAAACCTGCTTATAATGAACCTCCATATAACAAATTCCTGGATATAACGAAGTTTTTCTATTCCCCACCGTTACTCCATAGAAGCACATGTATTTGAGACCTCTACGTAACGAAGTGGCAGCGGGAGACCCCCTTGAAATAAAGAATTTTCCCAACCGACAACCTAGAGATTTCGCTCCAAATTTTGTCAATTTTGCGCAAGCAGCAACCCGAAGCACCTTCTCCTCCGCAATGGAATGCGAAGCGGCAGCGTCGCGCTTGGCTCGCTCGAATTTACGGCGAATGTAAGGCGAGAGCGAGCGAACGTGTGTGTGCGTGCGCGAGGCAGGCCTGCATCCCTCGACCCAGCGATCTTGCCGCCGCAGGCGTGACCTTTCCCCCTACCTTCATTCAAACCTGATCCCGCCACTCAGAAGTACGTCCCTAAATTTGCGCTACCATATCGCCATCGGCATTTCAATATGGCCCCCTCCTACGCCTTCGAGCCTAGTTTCCGTAGCTTCGACCATGAACTGTAGTACGTGTGCTTTGGCATTAGTCGACCAATTTAGTTAAACAGCTAATGTTTACAAGTTTATACGGCCAATAAAACTACCATCCTTACTTCGTATATCTGTCTGCTAATTTGCTGTCATAATCGACGCTTTGCCTTTCGGGCAAAACTGGGACTTTTGTTCGTCGCAAATTTAGTGTATTGGGAGTAAATCTTGAGCGATAGTTGTATTTCTGTATGAAAGCATGAGGTGAGCGGTACTGTAAAGGATTTTTTTTTCCTCTCTTTTGGTCACGGAAAACGGGTGCGCGTTACATTCGAGGGCACGTTAGAATCGAGTAAATACGGTAAGCGTTTCTTTTTTTAATTTTCCTGCTGAACCTGCATATAACGAAATCCTCTCTATAACAAAGTTTTTGGGAATTTGTCAATTTCGTTATATCCAGGTTTAACTGTATTCTAAAGGAACCAGAGACTGAACTTAGCATGCTTCAATTATTGAGCCGCACCAGTCAAAATATGAGAAAGTATTCTGCAATCCGTGGCATCACACTGACGTACAGGCACTGAAGTTTTGACGCAAAATTAGGAAAAATGGAACTTTGACTTTAATTTTCTCTTCTAATAATCAACCTATTACCATAAAATTATCAAAGAGAGTTTTTAAGGGATACCTTGTCAGTCTATTCTACACTGATCAAATGTTCTTTTCCTGCTTTAAAAGCACTAGTACGTTTTTTAAAAGAAACTGGACTTAGTGAAAAACTATAGAATGTGCGGACTTATGTGCTTTTTTTTTTTTTCTTTTTAATCTTCTCTTGTTTTCTAATCTTTTCTGCCCTTACCCCATCCCCCTGTGCAGAGAAGCCAACCGGACACTTAACCTGGTTAACCTCTCTGCCTTTCACCTCTTATTTTCCTTCCTTCCTCCCTTCCTTGGCGTCCCTCTATTGGTGGTATGCTCGGCAGTTTTTGAAGAGCATGTCTTATGCACAATCTAAGTCTACAAAATGGAAAAGCTGTCATTTCTAGCTTTTTGCGAGATGGTCATAAAAATAAAATTTCTAGATCTTCATGGCACAAGAATCCATTGATGTATGGGTGCACCTTCTTTTATCGCACGAATACTGTTACTTTCAATATAGTTTCCTTCTTAACAAAATATCAAATTCTTCATGAACAGTAGATGTAAGGAAACTTGCTCTCTACTCTTTTAAAGAAATAATGCATAACCCCATAAAGAGATTCATGTTGGAACTTTTAATGTTTGTGAAATGACCAAACAGCCCCCCGTCTGAACACAAGAGGTCCTGGACTTGGTGCAGTTGTTTTCTGTGCCCCATCGTGATAGCTACTTAAGAGGTGCACGGGTATTTTTTGGCTGTTTTATCATGTAACAAAACACCAATTTCTCTTTAGCATAAAATGTAAGCTTAAGTTGCAACAAGCATGGCATGCGTGCGTAGTCATTTCGACAGGCCCCTCCACACTCGTGCTAGTCTTCCTTTAAATGTAACTTTTTTTTTTTTGTCCAGCCATTCAGAAGTTTTATGCATAACTTTTATGATCTCAACGCAACAAATATGGCATATGTATCCATTATGACACTCACCCCCCATGCACACTTCCTAGTCGTCATTTGTGATTTTTGTTTTTGATATTGTTTCTTGTGTCCACCCATTCACAGATTTTATTTATAACTTCTAAAGTCTCACAGGAAAGTTTCTAGTTTAAATCATCTAGATTAAGGTGAAACTGGGAAGTGTAAAAGCATGTGCACTGTAAATGATTCCAAGTCGTGTGGTTGTTGAGATAAATGTGACTTTTGTTGCAGTTGTGAAGCTGCACGATTGAACATGGAGAACAGTACTTTCCACTAGCCCATTGCTGAATGGCATAAAGTTTCGGACAAAAATTGCCGTATGGAAATCAAGTGCCTGTGGCCGCTGCCGACATGGCGATTCAACCAGCTTAGAACTGATAGGCTGTAATGGGGGGGGGGTATTAATTAAGTGTCCACCTAGTCGATATGTCCATTTCGTCGGCTGCTGAGGGAGGACTTACGCATTTACAGTTGTGCGTAGTGTGCATGCTTTTTTTAATTCTACAGGCCAAGAGAGCGTACATTTCTGCACCCTAGAATTCAGGTTGGCAGCTCGGAATGCAGAGCGAAAGTGTTGTGGGCACTTAGCATTGTGTTTAGAGGTACAAGCACTCTGCAACAAACGAAGTGCGATAATCTGACATTGCAGTCTGAAGTGGAATCTGCACTGGTTTGCTGGAAAACCTTTATTTATACAATAAGTTCTGAAGGATCGTGGGTAGGCGAGCTACTCATTTTTTTTTCACACCTTTAGATGTGTCCATGCTTCATCACAGCACAGAATGTACCATTAGCATAAGTTTAATCGCAAACAGGAAATAACTGATTGTAATGCCTGTTACATGTAATTACATGAAAGTGAGATGTGTAATTGCTGTGTTGCCGGCTTCTAAGCGTGCAGTAGTCCCAAGTGTATGCTTTGGAGTCTGAATTAAGACACTGTTGCAAATGCAGGTGTACCTGGAAACGGAACAGTGCATTGTAGTAGTTTCGGAATCAATCATGTTTGAATTTATGTTGAAAGTACCGAAGGCCAGGCATCCATATTATAGCAGCTCATTTTTTTGCTCTTGAAAGAGTTGGCACCTTGTGTCTTTGCATTGCCTGTTTTCTTTCTTGTAGTTTTTTTAATTAAACATATATATATATATATATATATATGCTCCCCAAGTGCATATCCATTTGACTATGTTTTCAGAATTTGTTTTAGGATATGAAGAAATATCTTTGTTATCATTACACCTAAAATACTGTGCAGATTTATCAGTGTTCATCACTAAACAATTGTTACTTAAGCGATCTGGTCCTGAAAGTTATATATGTGATTTCTGCACAGGAATGCCATCAGTTAAAAGACGGCAGATATTCTGGCTTAAAAATTGAGGAGGAATAAAATGTGGTCAGAGCTACAGGAAGCTCGCCATGTCCCCTACAAGATTTACAGCCTCTCAGGAAAATTTGCTATGCTACAAGCTGCTGTTTTCACAGAACTGAGCTGCTTATATGGCGACATCTTGGATCATTGTGAGAACAAATGGCTCGGGCCCCGCCTGGGCCCGAGCCAATTTTACTTATTTTGCGGAGGGCTAATGGCAGATTTGGAACAAAAACAGATTGGAATTGTCCCGGTCCTTGTCAGTAATTCACATGGAAGTGAGTAATTTACTACTTTCAGTGCACTAATTATCAACTTTTTTTTTTTTACATGTAATAGTTAGCCATATCGGCTGTGAGTGGCTTGCTTCCCATCATTACCATGGTGGCTCAACAGTTGCAATGTTGTGCTGCCACCAAGCAGTGTCCATGTGAAAGTGTGCTTAGTTTTATAGTAAGCTACTTTGGTCCTGCCAACATTGTGTTTTGTAGATGCAACTAGCACACCTCACAGTGGAACCAGCTCTGTTTTTTTTTTTTTTTTTTTTTTTTCTGCAACATTTCAGTGATCCTGTCTCATTGAGAGAGAACTTGTAGAAAGACAGAGAAGTCAGTTTGAGCTAGCGCACTGTAGCCTGCTGCTCTATGTAGGGGGAATGGGGAACAGAGAAGTGATGATGACACAGATGCACATATTACACAACCAATGAGGCAGTGCTGCAAGCTTTGTGTCCACTACAGTGTCGCGCATGAAGTGCAAGATGGCCCTCTGCAGCTGTGCTGCTGCACATTTTGAGTGATGTGAACATTGTGTTGTTTGTACTTAATATTTATTGCAAGGAATTAAGTGTTTATTGCTTGCCTTAGCGTGCAAAGATAGTGGAGAGCAATGCAGGTGGCTTTATGGTCGCTTTCAAGCGCTGGTATAATGCAATGCAAAGAAAAAAACAAAAAATGGCGTCTTGCCGTGGATGCTGAATTTCGGAAAGTGGCTGTGCCTTTGAAAAGGCACATCTGCTTGGAGATAAAAGCCTGACAGACGCAAGCACCGTACAAGAGTGTGAAGTTGGGCTAGTTGGTTTGTTGTCAATGTGTTGGGTGACAAGAGAGAAGGCGCACACATTCTCTCTCTTTTGCGGTCGTCTCCGCTATCCATGCTGATGACCATTGCACTTCATACCCAGCAGTTGCGGCGAGATGTCACCATTTTTTCTCCATAGTGCACCATTCACACTCTGTAGACAAGGATGGCTTGCTCTGTACATTGTAAATATCCCAGTCAGGTGTGAACGCCCTTGGGTTTTCATTTGTAACTGCTTTTCTTCAATGCAAACATAAGTCTAGCTTCTCAGTTTCTGTAAATTGGCCCTTTCATATGCACTTCCTGGTTGTATTATCAAATATGCCTGCATCTATGGTCAAATGAAGCTATCTTTGTGATTCTTTTCCAATATGCACTCCCTTGTTCTTGTAAGTGTGACTGTGCATCACTTCAGAGATGCTCCTGAAATGGCCTGAAACACCCAATTAAGGATTGTTTGTTAATGTATTGTTTCCACATTTTCTTGCATTGACGTGTGGATCCCTTTAACAGGGAAATAAAGAGGCAAAACAAAAGCAGCGTTATGTACCTCGTTACTCTATTTAACTGCACCTCAAATGCCGATATATGTCAGGAGCTCTACTAGAAATACTACTCTTTCAAGAGTTTTCCACAGGGTAGTGAATAGTCACAAGAGAACTATATGGACAACTCATAAACCCTCCAATGATGCAATGTCCATTGAAGTTGTAAGATGCTATGCATTACAAACAGGTAGTTTGGTACATGTGTGGCAGCCTCTTCGATGCTCAGAAAGGGAGAGAGAGGGCTTGACATTTAGTCAGGTAACCACCACACAAGCCAACAGAAGCCAAGAAGGGAAATTATTAACTCTGCTTTAAGATGACTAGAAATTGTGGGTGAGGGCTAAACTTGTGTTTATCTTCGTATTCTTAGTAGAGGGATCATAAATGAAAGAGGAAGCAGGTTCCATATGGTGCCTGCAGTGCTCTGGTAGTATTTTTTCTTTCTTTTCTATTTCATTGAAATTAAATGAAAGATTTAGCCACCTGTATAATGGTGGCATGTACCCCTTTTCATGCAATAGTAAAAACAAGAAAAATACTGTGAGATAAGCAACCTCACAGGTTTGGAAAATGTAAAGAGCAGTTAGATAAAAGAGTAAATGATGTCTCAGATGCACTGTAACATACAAGACAAAAGTGAGGACAGGTAGCACTACACACTATACTGAGTCTCAACACGTGTATAAATCATGTACATGGGGTTGCAATGTGGCCGAAGATGAGCAGGCGCAGAGATTAAGATAATACAGACAGCGTAATACACACACAGAGACTCAACAGTCAGCTTCATCAACAAAGATGACGACACATATTAGACCAAAAGTGCACATAAGTAAATACATAAAGCAGTTGAGCTTGTGGCCTATTTGACTTAAGTGTTCTGCTGCCACCCGATTTTTGGGCAATTCCCCTAGTGGGTATATGCCATGTTCAAACGAATCAGCATCAAAAAGTTTGCCATGTAGTGTAGACCTTCAGTCTTGATATGGGCTGGTTCCTGCTGCTAATCCATCACTTCTCCAGTAAATTTGGGTCAGTCACCTCCTCGGCAATATGTATTCGACACAAAAAGAAATAAACATTCCATTTCTCATTTCTTGTGGGGTCAGTAGCCACCGACATTGTATAGTTGTTACTAGCATGTTTAAAGTCTGCGTGAGGAGTTGTAGGCTTTCCGGTGAGCTCCAGGATATCATGGCTTTTAACGTATTTACTCATGTCAGAAGATTGTGTTAAGCCAAACATGCAAATTAAGCATTTTGTCGAAAAGTAAAATGGCTGGGACACAAATAAACTTAAAGGGACACTAAAGCAAAACAATAAATCAACTTATACTGATAAAGTATTCTTCGAAAACTCTGCTGTCGTTAAATACACTGCAATAGGTCAATTATTAGAAGAGAAAATGAAGCTCAAAGTTAATTTTTTTAATTTCGCGCGGTAACCCCAACGTCAGAACTTCAGTGTGACGTCACGACTTCTAAAGTAATTTTTCGTATTTGGGCCACGTTGGCTCAGTATAAGTCTGCGAAACTTACAATATTCAGTCTTGGGCTCCTTTAGTACACAATGTAGTCAATCTTTACCGCTAAAGAATTAACCGAGACCTAGAAGACGCTGTCAAAATCCATGACGTCACGGTGAGCTGGTGCGGGAACTTCGTGGCGTCACCACTCGCCTCTGTGTTTTTCGTTTCTTTCTGGCTTACCAAGCGGCTTCTCGCGGTAATAGTGGTATTTTCGGTATTGCGGAAGGGTAATCTACTGATACAGAAGAAATCATTTTTCCCTTTAGTGTCCCTTTAAGACTTCAGAGATTCCTTTGGCTCTGAACTCGTTTACTGTGACAGCACCAGGCTGTCACAGTGAACAGCGCCATCTCAAGAACTTTATTGTGGTGCACACAGTGTGGTCTTTGTGGCCTCCAAAATGCTGCAAAAATGGCAAGGCGAAGTGGCAGTACCGTCAACATTCCATTCAATCTGCATGGAGGGGGAGCCAGGACATTGCTGCCTTCCACTGCTGGCATGACCATTGTGCGAATGCACACTATAAGCACACTAACATTCTTGCTGAGCTGCAGTGTGCAAATGTATGCACAGGTCTGAGCGTAATGGACAGTAAATATCAAGCTAGCGTTATACAATATTTCACTGGGCGCAGACTAGACGCCAACGGTTTCCAGTCCATTTCATCTTGTGCACCAACGAAGTGCGATGCCTCCAATGCCATTGGCGGCGCTCCTCATTAGGTCAGTGTTGCGAGATGCCTGGCGAGATGAACATGTACGTGGCGCTGCCCCGGTGTTGTTCCTTCTACACAGCAACAGTTGCCTTGCGTGCTCCGTCGCTTTAACATGTCGCACCCACTTATAGTTAGAACACCGTCCAAGGAGTTCGAGTGCAATGCTAAACCTTCCCATCGCTGTCAATGCGTTTACCTTCAGGCGAAAGTGCCAAATTTTTTCTTTTTTTTTCAACCTATGACTAAGGCGAAGACGAGATGATCTGACGACTTCGGTGTAACAAAAAGGGCCAACACAGCAAATACAGTTTTGCACTGTATTCACAGCAAAAGCATTTGCATAATGTCTGCAACACGATAAGTCCCCTCCTCTCTCCCTCCATGGAGTATAGAAATAGAGTAAGACCTCTGTATCAGGTACAGTGTAATGAGAAATAAACTTGTAATTCATTCTATCTACCCAGTTTTTGTCAAGAACACCACAGTGCCTCCTGGGGCCGTATTCTGTAACGCTTCGGTTTTCGAAGAATTCGGTTTGCGTGCAGCGATTGGTCGCCGCCTGGGTGACGCCATTGCCTCAGGGCGCGAACACATTTTTTGATGACGTCACGCACATGTCAATCACGCGGAAACCGAATTTGTCGTCTGCTACGAAGCGCTGCTTCAGTCTGATCCGAAGCGCGGTGTGCCGTGTGTAGAGCCTGTGCGTGCCGTGTGCACGGGCGAGATCGCGGCACTCGATCGGAGCAAAATGACGGCTGTGCGGTGCCTGTGGCGCCTGTTATCGTGTGTTTAGCGAGCCTCCGTGATAGACACCGACGACCTCGACGTCGAGAAGACGCCTTTGAGAATGACAGACGAGGAATTCAGGCGACAATTCAAATTCTCAAAAGAGACAGCGCTCCGACTATGCGAGGAACTTGAGTGTGTATTGGGGCCGCAACGCGAACTTAGCGTACGACATCCCACCTTGCGGCATAACTGGGGCAACCGAAGTAAACAAAATTCGTTAAGTCACTCACCGCCAATGGAATCCTTGGAAAACCGAAGCGTACGGCCCCTGATTGGCTGTCGTCCACCACTGTGCGCTAGACGCTTCCTGCGGCGGCGTTCGCCCGACGAAAATGTCTGGACCACGACCGATCTGGACAGGCAGATCGGCGGCGGACGTCAAATTTTTTGACGCCGGCCGTCAGGCGCTCGCCGCCCGACGAAGTTCGTCGCTCGGACGCCGGTTATTCGCTCCATATACTTGACGCATGAAGTTCGGCGTAAGTTCGCTCCATGTATCCCGCGCTTTAAGCAGCAGCAGGACTCCATGCAAATATAAATTTTGCACTAACCCAGAGCTGGATCTGCAGTTTATTGCATAAAATAAAGCTTCTGCTAAACAAGCTTTCGCACCAGACATTTTTGTGATCCAATTTTCCATTCATGGAATCAACTCTCACAACATTTGTAAGGTTTGTTGTACAAACATGTAATTCATTCTATCTACCCCGTTTTTTGTCAAAACACCACAGAACACACCTGCTTCCACCAAGATGACTTCAGCAACAGCAGGACCCTATGCGAAAGTAAATCCTGCATTAACCCACAGCTAGATCTGCAGTTTATTGCATAAAATAAAGCTTCTGCTAAAGAAGTTATCACCCCACATATTTTTGTGATCCAATTTGCCATTCACAGAATTATAAATCTTGCAACATTTCTAAGGTTTGCTGTACAACTAATAATTAACATTGTGCCATTCAGTTAAAATTTTCAACTTGTATTTTTTTTACCCATACATTTGTCAGTAATGCTCTGCAGTAACTCACTTTTTTTTTCCCCTGTGGAGTGTTTTCCAGTGCTGCAATGGGATAATGAGTACAAAATTTCATGTTACTAAAAAAGTTATTTTTAGTGCTTGGCTACAGAATCTTTTTCGGACATTATATGTAGATTATCTGCAAAAAAAAAAATCTAAGCAAAACTTGGAACTATAACAACAACAGAGACATTCAATCCAGTTATGGTAGTTAGCAAAAAGCCACAGTTTTACCCAAAAGACGAAGCATTGATAGCGATAGCAAAGTATTAGACAACTACATAGCAAAGTATTAGACAACCACACTACACTAAGTCAGGTTCGTAGTTTTATTCGGCCGTATAAACTGTAGTAAACATTCATTTTCTAATTAAATTAACAATAGCATGGTGTCACGCACACACATGCAAACATGGACCGATTCCATTCGATGACCACGGACACTTGCTCTCACAACGCTGGCATGATGAAAAGCCTCGGGGAACAAACACTTCTTCGTACTGCCTCTCGCTTCACCTCTGAAACTTGAGATTACGAGACCTCCAACACTGCAGGCACCTGGGAAGACAGCATACATGAAGCCATCTGACAACTCAACTCAACCTACTTTTGCACCCACTGCATATTACCGCCAAGATAAGGGCACACGGGCCGCATGTGCGCTCAGCAGCACTATTCTAGTACACTGTAGCAGCACTGACAGCTATGCATAGCCACGGCTGGTCTAAAGGAGATGCATGCTCACCTGCCTCCCTAGCACGTGCTTGGTCATGTTACAGCGCGCTCAACTCCCCCGTCACCGTCTTGCGTGCGCTTATTTATATAAGCACGTGGCAGGACAGCACGCATCAAGCCACCATCCTTCTTGGCGCACCCTTGCACCCACAGCATATGACACGCGTGGCATGATAGGATCTTACCGCACTTGAACTTTATACGAAACCTCATGGCAACAGTGAACACTCGCTTGGAGTGTCCATACAACTGCTATTGTAATGAAGAGCAGTGCAATGGGTGAGTGTATCAGCATTGTGTCATTGTTGGTGCATATAAAGCTTCAAGCGATACTATGAAATGGAACTTCGATGATGCGAGACACAAAAAGAGAGATGTTTGCAGATATTTAACTTTTTTTTTGTTGGAAGTCTGCGATCATCCCTGTCGTTTACATGCTTTGCTGTGTCCGTGTTGCACAGTGGAATCTCGATGATACGACCACGGCTAATACGAATTTCCGGATGACATGAATTTTTCTGTGGTCCCGGCTGAGCCCCATTTGCAACGCGCTAGAGAACGGTTGTTACGAATCGATTTGCGACCCGCGTCGGTTGATACGAATAAACGGCGCCCCGCCAACGGCCGCGAAAAAGAACAGCACGCAGTCACGCGCTTTCTCCCTTTCTCTTTTGGTGCGGAGCCGCGGATGCGGCGCCGGACAGCGCGGAGGCCGCGACTGGGCGCGAAGAGTTTGACGCGGTGGCGCTTTTCTTGCTTTTGCGCGCGGCCGCCGCAGCGATCGAAGGTTCGTGCGGTCTATCGCTTCAACGGAAACTGAGCGGCGTAAGCACAGCGCATACAAAGGTCAGAGCCGTGTGGAGATCGCTTTCAAGATACGGTGCGCGCGACAACCCCAACAGCCGGCACAGGCGCAAAGTACAAGAACGCATTTGTTGGCAGAGTAGAAGCCGCCCCCCCCCCCCTCCCTCCTTGCCTCCCTCCTGCGCTGCCTTCCCGCTTTGCTCCATTCGGTGGGAGATTGCGTCTCCAGTTACCCTTGCGCCCGGTTGCAAGATACGCATTTGGTGCCCCGCAGCACAGCGTCGCCCCCCCCCCCCTCCCTCCCTCCCATACCCCCCGGCCTTTCGCGCGACGGAAGCAGGGCCGGGCTCGACTGGCGCGCCTGGCCGTGACGGAAGTCGCGTTTGCTCTCCGCTGTGCGTTCGCTCTGCGTGCGTGGAGGCGCGCGTCCCCCGCGCGAAAGGCGCGCTTTCACTCGCACATACGGCGCGCGGTGACGATTTTATCGCCCTTGGAATCATGCTCCACGTCTCATGCTCCTCCTCCGCATCGCCTTCGTTGATCTCCTCTCCCGTCGGTGGGCGCACCTCGTTGAGAAGCGTGCTCGCTACCGCCCTTGTCGGCGAGATTTTCCAGCGGAAGCCGCATTATAACCGGTATCTCGTCTCACGCGGCTGCACTGTAAGCGGTATGCGTATACATGGAGTTCTATGGGAGGGTAAACGGGAGTCGGAAAAGGCCGCGTTGTAGCCACTTCTGCACTATAAACAGTTACGTTATAAGTGATCTATAATACTGTAAATGCTTTTTACGTGCGCGTGCCTGAGTGAGTTCACCTCCGACCCTTTAATTTAGCTAGTTTTAGTTGTGTTTCGATGATACGAATTTCGGCTAATACGAATATTTTTCATGACCTCGTGAGATTCGTATCATCGAGATTTCACTGTAGTTTACTTGAAACGTGGCTTGAACGACTGAACATGTTTGGCCAGGTGCTAGAGCATATTACAGTATAGACCACTTATAACGTAACCGCTTATAGTGCAGGACCGGATATAGTACGGTCTTTTCAGACTCCCGTTAATTTTCCCATAGCACTCCATGTATACGCATACTGCTTACAGTGCAGCCGCGTGAGACGAAATACCGGTTATAATGCGGCTTCCGCGGGAAAATCTCGCCGACAAGGGCGGCAGCGAGCACGCTTCTCAACAAGGTGCGTGCTCCCGGCCTGCGTGTGCATTATTCAATGCAATCAAACTCTCGTTAATTCGGGCTTATTTGGCCGCGTATCGGTTAATTCGGACTACTTTCGGAGCTCGGTGAGCGAGGAGCGCCGCAAATGTGCGACATAAAAGAGCAAGAACGGTGCTAGCGTCCAACCAAAACGAAGCGGCGGAGTCCGCATCTCCACAGCCATCAGTTGAAATCGTACGTGAATGACAGCAACGCCGGAACGCTTCGAGCCTATTTGTGTCTCTAAAGCCTATATTCTTGCGTTAACCGCCGCGCGTAACACCGTGTTGGCCGCGTGCTTTCGCAACTGCGTAGTCGTCATCCACAATCGCGTCGATAGCGGCCGCGGTTTTCTCAGCAGCGGTTGCGGCGAACAGTAGTTTCGTTTTTACTCGGTACGCGCGTCGGCCGCGTGCCTAAAAAACTGTGTAGTCGCCATCGATTATCGCATGGATAGCGACCGCAGTTTCGACGGCCAGTTGTTGCAGCGACTGGACGACTCGGTGCGTGCGTCGGGCGCGTGCCTTCAGCACCGCAAAATCACCGTTCATAATCGCGTCGATAGCGGTCACGGTTTTTTCCGCAGCGGTTGCGGCAAACAGTTGTTTCGTTTTGACTCGGTGCAAAGCTGTCGAGCTTGAAGAGCACCGACTACATCGCGATTACGTTTTCACCAGCTCACCGCGATTATGTTTTCGCCAGCTCTGATGAAAACGTAATCGCGATGAGCTGGCGAAAACATAATCGCGATGTGCGTGCGATATTACAAAGCGTGTCTACATCCTTGGTCTACATGTTTTGCATACGCACAGGGCTTGGAAATTGTTGTTTTGGTTATAGTGCGGTACCGCTTATAGTGCAGATATTTGCGACTCCGGCGACTTACGTTATAAGCGGTCTACACTGTATCGCGTCCAACATCTACTCTCATCTTGAACGTAATATCTTCTTTTACTATTATCCATGTGTAGCTCATAGTCGTCTCATATCTAAGCTGTTTGCAATTAAACTTGACTCGCTAACCTTATCATGGGTTCGCAATTTCCTTTATAATCGCGAGCAGTTCACGGTTGTTGGAAACCTCTCCTCTCCCCTTTCTGTCGTCACCTCTGGAGTACCTCAAGGCAGTGTACTAGGACCTCTACTATTTTTAGTTTTCATCAACGACTTGCCGAATAACCTATCTTCTTGTGTGCGATTATTTGCCGACGATTGCGTTTTATACCGTGCGATTGACTGTGCCGCTGACCACTTGGCACTCCAAAATGATCTTGGAACGTATCAGTGATTGGTGTGCTAAGTGGGTCATGACCCTGAACGTTTCAAAATGCAAGGTAATGTCCTTCTCCCGAAAAACAGTTAACTCTCACTTTTCATATCATTTTGATACTAACATAGTTGACTACACCAAAGAATACAAGTACAATCTCTCGTGGTCTAGTCGCATCACTTCGATATCAGCGAACGCTTCCAGGCCATTAGGATTTCTACGTCGAAACGGAAGAGCTGCACCTTCCCCACTACGAAAAGTAGCCTATTTACCTCTAGCCCCACCGCAAATTGAGTACGCTTCTGTCATATGGAATCTGCATCAAAAGTATCTCGTCGACCTCCTGGAAGGCATCCAGAATAGAGCGAGCCGTTTTATTACAAGCAACTACAGCATTCTGTCAAGTGTAACCAAAATAAAGCTCGATCTCTCTTTGCAACCCCTATTTACTCACCATGACATTGCGCTGCTATTACTGTTTCACAAATTCATTCATTCGGCTGGTCTGTAAATTACCAAACCTGAAAAAAGCATCCTCAACATCAGAATGGCTACATAATACCTTTAGTTCCACCCGAGTTTATAGCAATACATACTAAATTTTTCAGCTTTGCCTTGTGCGATACATTTATGGAACGCTCTCCCAGACGACATTGCCTCCCACTCAAAACACAGTGCATTTCAGGATCTTCTATTTGAACATTTTTTTGACACATCAGCCGTATGACACATTTTTGCTTTCTTGTCTCGCCTGAATTCTTCTCCGTGCTTATTAAACATATCAAGTGATCATCTGGATTATGTAGACGTGCACTTAGTGGTATTAATGCCATGTGATGTGATCACTGTAATATCACCATTTTGCTTCCTCTGTTTTTTCGGCTATTGCCGTTTATTTTTGTGTTATAATATTTGATATATT
Source organism: Dermacentor silvarum (assembly GCF_013339745.2). Classification (NCBI taxonomy): domain Eukaryota; kingdom Metazoa; phylum Arthropoda; class Arachnida; order Ixodida; family Ixodidae; genus Dermacentor; species Dermacentor silvarum. The sequence continues at coordinate 183,326,639 of NC_051155.1, read as the reverse complement.
TACGCTGTTTGGATATTTCTCGTACTAATGCCTTTATGCTTATATGACTATGTACATCCCCCCTTACCCAATGCCTTCTTGAAGGCCTGTAAGGTACTGTAAATAAATAAATAAATAAACTTCTCCCTTCCAGTAATGCCCATGCACAACTCTTTTTCTTACCCAATAGCCAGTTTCTTCTCTGCGACGCTTGGCAACAGTTTGTACTTATGCAGGTTACACACTGCATCTCTGTTCTCGATATTTCCATTTCCATTTACTCTGACAAGTTATGTGTTTGCTTCTGATATGTTAGCACTTTAAAGGGGTACTGAAACACTTTCTAACACAGCAAGAAAGTGTTTCTGATCTATAAACAATTCCAACAAGCTGTAATGGATGCATTTCTTCCAGTTTCAGCACGCAGAACACAGATCTTTGATAGTCGTTTCTAATGCACCCTTTCAGATATTGCACAAGATTTCACATCGAGCTTGCTCTCTAACTAAACTATTGCCACAAAAAATTTTTTCACACGATGAAACATTTCACAGTTGGCCTTTCATTTTTGTTTTAGTGCTTACCTGTGCGACCTTTGTACAGAATGCTGCTGGAGGGATTTGTAGTTTGAACAAGTCAAGTTCGTAGCTCAGTGAATATGTTAAAGAACTGTTTCTGCAAGTGCATATAGATGTCAGATTTCTTACCATAGTGGTGCGACAGAAATAAGACGTGCGTACCATAATGAAGTGCACTTGTAAATCACCTGCACTGCGTAGGTTGCTCTATCTGTTGGCGTGCCTATAATGAGTAGGGGAGAGCATCCATCTTGTGGTCGCTACCACAAATGTTGGAGAGTGAGCAGCAAGGGCAGTGCTAGACGTCGCGATTCTTGTGGAAAGAAAGCGTCAGTGCCGTAGAGATTCACTGGTGGCTTGTGGCAGTATGTGGCGAGCAGGCAGCATCCTGAAGATCCATCTAAAACTGGATGGACAGCTGGAAAGCGAGCCGGGGATGTCGGCAAAGGGCATGCTCCTGCAGAGCAACAACGCTTGCCCCCACACCAATTGAGCAACAACTGAGATACTCGCCACCATGGGCTTTCATGTGCTGCCGCGCCCACCGTGTTCCCCTGACTTGGCCCCCTTCCGACTATCATCTGTTCGGAGCTGTGAAGACCCCGGAGTGGTCAGCATTTCGCTAACATAGAGGCGCTGAAAGACGCTGTTCGTGCATGGGCGTGCAGCACTCCAAACAAGTGGTTATAGTGGGCCTAGCAAGACTGCCTCACCGATGGGTGAAGTGCATTGCCCTCCAGGGCAATTACGTTGAGAAAGAAGACATTCAAATAGATATGCAACACATTTCCGTTTGCCCCCCCCCCCCCAAAAAAAAAGAATAAATAAAGTGAAATTCAGTATGATACGCCCCTAGTAAATTTCTGCTTTGTCCTCGCTCCGTTTACGTTATTAGGTGGTAGAACAGGCTGTGTCTCTTTCTCTGGTGGCAACTCATACTGATGCTTTTCCAATGCCTGTAATCTGGTCACGAAAATTTGTGCACACTTCCTTTCAGCAGTTCAGCATGATAACACTGCCAATTTCTGTGGGAGTGTTTGCTATGCCTACAAAACACTACAGCCATCGGCTACCCTTCTTTGCGCGACAGCTGTATAGCAACACAGTGGAGGCGTGGATGTGGGACACAGAATGTTGTCACTGGAAAAGTGGGGCACCACACTAAAAGCATAGTGCGATTTGCTTGAACCGGGAACATTACCTATTGCTTTTGCAATGTTGGCTGCAAGAAGCAGCACATACACTGTTGTCTAGACAGCACAAACGGAAAGGCTACGTAACACTTAAATTTCAGGCCACCAATAATTCTGTGCATCTGATCTCGAGCCATCATTACATTATATAGTAATCTGATCTTAGCCTGCACACTGAAATGACAGTAGCATACTGTTGTTTCAGGAAAGCTGCAGAGATAGGGGCATGCATCATTAACTGTACACAGTAGAATGGTCACATCTTAGTGACTACGTAAACATCAGCTCGCTATCAGTGATAAAATGCACCAAGAGGCCTTTTTATGTTTCCTAGAAAAAAGCAGTGATAATCGTCAATTTCGCTGGAATGTTTTATTTCATTCATCATGGTAATTTGCCATGATGTATAATAAAACAAAAGTTGTGTGCTACATCAATCTATAGAAAGTAAAATAGTTCAGCAAGGTCATGTATATGACTATAAATTAAGGGTAAACCAGGTATGTGTGATTGGTGGCAGTTATCACAGGCTCTTTGGCATGTTGGGCATGGTCACTTCTGGTGAGCTAATTACCCATACGTGAAAGATGATCAACCTCTTCCTTCAATTGCTGCTTTTGCAGTGTGAGACGCCTATTCATAGTCTGAAGTTTGCTGATCTCTTCTCTGAAGATTTGTCTGCAATGGGAAGAGAGAAGGCAAAGATAATGTTATTCAGTAATGCCTGCAGAAGAAATTCAGTCAATGTATTTTTTATTAGTCACCATGCACAAATGGTCGAAAGAACAGCATATGAGGAGTGTTTTTTTTTCATAGCAAGGAAAATCCCGAAACTGAAACTAAGCCGGAAACACTTGAATTCAAAACTGGACTTCCATACATTTCATTTGTCATACAGTTCATTTGAACAATGAGGTTATACCAAATGAGCCAATTTAGACAGTAAAAACATGCTAGAAGATTGTACTTTAATCGAAAATGCCATGTCCTTTGTTAGTGCCAATCAATGTGAGCCAAATTCATTTATCCAATTGCGGCACTCCAATGGCATTACGTGACTACACTGGTATGACATCTGCTATGCGACCTCTTGCATGAAGATGTCTAGTTCTGGTTGTTTTTGGCAATGAAGCAGTCCCCGGCTATAAATTACGTTGGCTATGAAGAAGCTGGCGACAAGTTGGCACTTAGACAGGGTCCTTGAAAAGTATGCTCACTGACAAAATAATGCGAGGCATGCGAGTAAGGTTGCGCTACACGGTGCGCTAGTGCAGCCAACACAGCCGAGCCACAATCCCTAGCCATCCATTGAAATAAAGCTGTGCATGCGCAGTGGTAGTTGGAAGCAAGGCTTCATGTCATCTGCTAAATGGCTGCTGACGGAGTCTGTGACGCCATGTGCTGGGCTGAATGAGGTGTGTCACAAAAAAAGCGTAATCCAAGCGCGCGCCGTGTGTCACGCAAGACAGCGAAAGAACACGCCGGCCCCGCGGCAACTTCAACAGAGGGGGATAGCGCATACGCCTCAAACAGCAACGCGAACAACGGCACCGAAACGTCTAGAAGAACCTCGACGAAGCGACGTTAACTGGAGAGAGAGAGAGAGAGAGAGGACATGCGCGTGCCGGGACACCTTCTCACCCGGCGAGTCGAAAGAAATAACTACAGCGTGAGTCATCACCCCCCCCCCCCCTCAACAACACTCTGATGGCGGCGGTCGAAGGTACGAGAAAAGACGAGAAGCTTCCCAAGCTTTGGCCATCCTACGAGATCACGACTCCGATAGGAAGGTTCGAGAATGCCTGTGGAAGCTTATATAACCGCCATGCGGGAATCAGAGTGAGCAGTTCAGGAGTTCAGTCCGCACCGGTGAAGTGATGTAACGTGAAGACCGAGCGTCTGCGGAAGAAGGGGATTCCCCGACAAGCTAGTCGATGAGTTTATCGAGCGTCTGCATTTCCGGAAGAAGTTCTTTCTTCGAGATTTGCCTGAGCTACGTCGAGATCGTCTGACTCCAAGACCAACCAGCACGATGAATACGATTGGACACTTAGTGTTCCTATTTATTTTGTACTTTACATGTTGGACTCTTAGTGCTTGTCGTTAATTATTTTCTTGTGTTTGTTAATACCCATCTGATTTGTATTGTGTTGTGTCTAGCCTAAGTGTGCAAGTGTGTGTGTAACTGCCTTGTGTGAAGAATATATTTTGTTGTGTTTTGACAACTCTGGGCTCTGACTCAGTCTTTGGACAGCAACCGGCGTTCGCTGGCGCACCAGAGGGCCCACTCTTAATTGTCCTTGCTTTCGTGGGATCATTTTCGGAAGCTGATAAATCGGCTTTGGAATTTGGTCCGGTGTCTGCGCCTCGTTCACGGGGTCTGTGACAAGGGGGAATTGCTATCATTTTACATCAGGCACACAAATGCAAGGCTAGCTTACTGCAACTGCAACGTGCTACTGAAAGCAAACCTTAATTCACCATCGTAACGCAGGCTTGGCAGGCCCAACTAATGTAACAGACAACACGGTCACGCCATCACACATCTAGGAATCACTGCGTGTGCACAGGCTTGCTTCGATGTGCAGCTGCGCTAACTGCACCGTCTCTCCGTGGAGATGTCCACGCTCTGGCGTGCCTCGACATATTTTGTGGACAAGTGTACATCTGCTAAGAGAACTCTAAAAGCCTCTGCCGAAGTGTGCCCACACAAAGAAAGCATTGATATGCATGCTTGTATTGCAGGCATCAGCGAAAAGCTTTAGGAAAATTTATTGAACCGTGAATAGTTTGACAGAGCGACCGAACTTCAATTTAATGGATCATGATGCTTGTGGGTTCACGTGTTGGGGGCCTAGCGAAAACCACACGTCTCCTCCAAAATTAGCGGCGTTCTGCAAGATAGGGCTTGAGAACTCGAGATAGGGCTTTTTACAGAGACGTGTACGTTTTGTGCTGTGCTTGCATTTGGCCACAATATACTCACACTTCTCATGTACAACACGACAAAAGAGAGACGAAAGCAGAAAATCGAGATAGGCCAAAGCACCTCGATGAAACATTTGTATTCAAAGTGGGACAATTTGTTGCGATACAAAAAAGACCCAAATTTAAGGTTTAGTGTCAAACTTTACTTCAACTGTGTAAGATAGATTTATGCTACGAGTCCTGCCACGTTGCTGCCAATAAGCCCAGAAAAAGTTATTTGCCATTGACAATTAGTGGCTTCACTATAAAATATTTGTGTTTTTCTCCATTTCAATTTTGACGGATTTCACTCAAACTGAAAAAAAAAAAAGAAAAAAATCACGCGCCATTCCACTGCTGTGAAGGTGGATTACCAGTGAAGCAGTTTAGCACACAACATAGAGGTGACATAGAATTTAGACCAAAGGTATGAGCAAATTTTATTTCTATTTTATTTCTCACGATGGTCATCCTGATGAAAGACACGCACACACACTTTTATTTTGATCGGTGGCATACATTCGCCTAGAAGACTAGGCACCTCGGGGAGCCGGAGAAAACTGGACGCGTGCGATGGGACTGCCACGCTGGGAGAGTGGAAGGAAACTAGGCACCCAAGTGCTTGGAACGCGGACAAAGAGAGGGCGGTGCAAGGGTACACACAAGCGTATACCCCATCTAATGATAACTACATCGTGCATGCTAGTGCCCTTCCGACTAGACGTGGCCACAACCTTAACCTAAAGCCCTTTTTTGCGCGCACTAACGTATTCAACTACAGCTTTTTTTCCGAGAGTTATTGAATGCTGGAATGATTTATCCGGTTGTGTTCGTGAAATGACGCCATCAGATTTTGTAGAAGCATTGGTGTGATGTTACTGTTCTACTTCTTTCATTTATGTATTCTGTGTACCCCACTCCTGCAAAAGCCCTGCATAGGACTGCAGTATTTGAAAACAAAATAAATAAATAAATAAATAAATAAATAAATAAATAAATAAATAAATAAAGAGTACATGGACGACGCGGCTCACACAGCGGCAAATCTTTGAGAAACCCTTATTATCTACCCGAGAGTCTACCGATTTTGAAAATGGTGCCTACTGATAAATAATCAACTGAAAATGCATGTCCAAGTGATGATACATATAAGCTTTTGCACAGAAGGAAGCAACTTCGCATCAAATTCGGGAACTGAGTTTTTGCATATGCAGATCTGTTGATGGACACGAAAAATGCATAGAACCCTAGCTATAGACAGCTTCACAGTAAAAACAATCCTCATATATTGGTGTACTGTTTCACTGTCATGCTTGGTTTTCCTTTGCGTCTTCCACATGTTTCCTGTCTCAACAAGCTTAGCATATGTGCTTTTTCCTATTCCATGTGCACAATTTGGAATCCACATGTGTACGACTGTGCCTGGCAGGTAACAGACTGGCAGAACACATCTTTGCATACAAGGCCAATCACACTTGCACCCACACTAGTGGTTTAGTGGTAATGACGTTATGCTGGCAAGCATGAAATAGCGGGTTCAATTTCCAGCTCCGTTAGCTGCATTTGAATGGAGGCAAAATGCTATGATGCTCATGTAATTTGATTTAGTTGCACATTAAAGAACCCTGGATGGTTGAAATTAACCTGGGGCCCTCCACTATGATGTCCCTCATAGCCCATGTATTGGGTTTCGGACATTAAACCCCATATTTTGATTTTGACACTTTACTGTGCAGAGTATTTGCCACATGAGCGCAAGTTCAGACCACCATCACAAGGCACTTTGAATATATAAAGGATTACTTTGAGGTGAACTTAGGACTTGCCATTTCATTCGAACACTGAATAACCTTGAGCGGATTCTGTACTTTCCAATGAGGCTGAATTAATGATATACAGTAGCTGGTTGTACCCACTAAAACAAAAATTTGGAAAGACAGGTCTACAGCTACACTATTAATCACACGGTCCTGTGACCCCAGTATTCACAACCAATGATTTCCACATTCACCACAGTTACTGAACGTGAAAATGAGGATTCATTTGGTTGACTGCTAGGCTTTAACATCCTAGTGCTACCGTTTGGCGATGAGGGGTGCAGTGCCCCTCATTACCAAACCATGTGATCAAACCTGATCACACGGTTTTCTTTAATATGGTCTGAAATCTCAGTACAGTGATTTTTTGCTATCCTTTCTTTTTAATTTGAACTGACTAAACTGTGGTCAGCTCAGATTGAATTCAAACCAGCGGCCCTGTGCTTAACAGAAAATGGAGTACAGCACCAGTGAAGTCACGTGTTCTTACAGATCAATGTATGTCATTTTTACTTGGGTAAACTACACACTGCTTACCTCCTAACCTAAATGGCACCGTGACGGTGTTTGCAAGATGCAAAATTAACAATCGCAGAAATAAATGGAACAGTTGAATAAAATAACAGAAGGTAACAACAGGCATTTCAACAATGCAGTCACTTAAAACAAGCAGCAATTTCAACCACGCAGGAATGCTGCTGATTGAATTGTGGAGCATGTTCGAATAAATGGCACCAATTGAATTGTCTGGCACCATGTATCCATGTTTCCTGACTTCCAAAAATGCTTTGGCTGCCACATGCACCAGACTTCGTATCTAAATATCTCAGTGACAGACCTTGTCATTCCTACCAAACACTGTGGCAAATCATGGCCATGGTTTTTCCTTGCTACTGTCACAGAGTGAACAGGATTGTTGTCTCGGAATACATGAAGCTATCATTACTCGGTGCAATGGTTTTGCAATAAATACTAATACTGTGCTGTAAACTAAATACTGTACCAATATAGTATAATGACAATGACTTTATTTCCAACAAACTTTGTTGGTGGTCTTCCAGGCGAAAAGCTGTGATGTAATGAATTTTGAATTTTGTACTGATAACAAAATCATTTAACCAATCACAACCCTGATGATTTGTGATTCATAGTTGAAACACTAAAAGTGACTTTTCAGGAGGTGCTGTTTCGTGAATGCACTCGATTTCAAAAGGTAATTTTCTTTAATTCTTCCATTATTGAAGAAAGCAATGCTAGAGCAAAATTGGTGTGCGTATCGACCACTTCGACATGGAGCACAACTCACAAGATTGCTTGCTGCTCCTCAGGTCCAAATAAGGCATCTTCTGCCGAGCAGTTGTTATTGCTCTGCCGTTGCAACTGGTCCAGCTCAGCCCTCTTGCTCTCTAGACGGGAATCCAAGAATGCAGCTGCAGAGATAAGCATGAGACTTTATCTATTCGCTATCCATCCCATTACTGTCAACAGGCCCCACAGTCAACAATGCTGCATCAATTAAGTCTTCACTCGGGTGAAAAAACCATGCAACGATGTGAAACGTTCCCAACAAAGAAATTTCCACAACGTAAACAGAAAAAAGTATTGATTTTAAACACCAAATGATATCTCGTACAGTGCCGCTTTCAATGCAAGAAAAAGGCTATCAGTCTCCTAAGCAACCTTGTGCAAAAACAAGATGCCCAACATGAGTGAGAACTGAATGGCCCATAAGAAGTTGTTCATGTACAAAAGTTGTTGCATTTTGTTGTATGTCACCCTTCATGGATCATTTCCATTAAGCATAGTTTTCATCGCCTTTTAATGTCAAGCATTGATATGAAAACTGATAACAGCCATCAGCCAGGTAGCCAAAGTAGCCATGTCTTTCTTTTACTGTACATCCTTTCATACATAACAGGAAACTCTGCAAAGGCTAGAGAATTCTCTCACTACAAGCATTCGCGAACAAAAAATTGTGCGTCACATATGTAACATTAGGTCTCAATTTCAGGATGCAAAGTATCATGTAACTATAACAAGGAAGGTGTTGCAGATCTGAACCTATTTACTACCGAACAAGCAGAGTGCCAAATCTCTGCGACCTGTGGATGCTGTGCACTGCTTGGTGGCAGATGCTGTGCACTGCTGGCACTTGCGACCAAAACATCACATGTCGCATACAGGAAGCACAAAGGCGCCCAAATATTATGCGATTTGATGTCACTTTAGCCCACAAGTTTTAACATTTGAAGTACTTATTCCCTAGAAAGTATCACAGATCAAAAATTGTACTATTGCAAAACGCGCCGAGTGAGATTTCTATGGTCACACTACTGCATCGTTTATAATGTGCTGCCTGCTATAAATATTTTAAAAAATTTTTTCATTTATTTCTGGAAGTGCCCTAGAACATCTCTAGGCCTTAGTATTGGTGCACCTGTGTTACACAAAGAAAAAAAAAAAAAAAAAAACAGAAAACCTGAAAGTACAGCGCTAAAATGCGACAAAAAATTGAATTACATTAATGACAAATCAGATAATGAGCAAATGCAAGAGCTGAAAATATCAACATAGCAACGCAAGCTATTTTGTTGTGTCATATAGAACGGAGTATATATAGTAGTCATTGTGGTATGGTACTTCTGATATGTAGGCAATCGCTGAGGACATTAGGCAGACAAGGGGGTAAAAATAGCGCAAAGCACAGACAATGTACACAGCACTGTGGCAGAGAAAAAGCAAAGAAAATGCTGTGGCCCTTTATTACGAGGTCCTTACAAACTGAATTGCTTGTGCTTCTTAATATACACCAGAGACAAATCCTAATTAAATCAATGAAGCTCAGCACACAGTACTGTGTAATTCACAGTACAGAAAAATTTTTATTAACCAAGGGACACTGTTGCAATGTCCGATACTCAATACTGTTAGCATTGCCACTATTCAAGCGAATACAGTCGTATGCCTCTGTAATGAAGTGCTCGGAGACTCCAAAATCATTTGTTATACAGGTCACTTTGTTGTAAAGGTCCGTGCACCGCACCACTCACAATAGAACCAAAACAGAATTATTCCTTCGTTATACAGGTCATTTCGGTGTAGAGGCGTTCATTGTAAAGGCGCTCAACTGTAGCTATCTTCGGGTCATCAGACCTGTTTTCTTTCATCACATCTAACCGCTTTTGTGGGCCGATTGTGAAGGCAGTGCATCTAACACAGCATCTCAAAGTGCTACCTGCTACGAGAGAAGAATGCCGAGAGACTGGCATGTGATACATGCACCATATATTCCAAAGAGCTATTTTGGCATGATAGATGCATGTCTGTGATTGTGGCCTAATGGTTATAGCACTGGGGTGCTGTGCTGGAAGACATAGGTTCCATCCCACCTTTCTTCACGCATTTCTTTAGAGCATTATAGGCGGACTTCATCCAGTGGAGCTATCTAACAGGAAACTCGAGGTGTGTATCACGTACGCGAGTGCATCAGTGTGCACGAAATCGCAAGTTTGCAAGAGATACGAGGCATAGAAAAATCGCTTTAATAAAGTGAATAGCTTCTTGAAATTCAATAAAACTTCGGTTGGGCTAGTTGGTACACTGTATTTTAAGGTGAAAAAAAAAATTCAGCGCAAACTCCCAGGACAAACCACAAAGAAGAGATGAGACAAGCACTGGCACTGTCTAACAACTGCTTTACTCTTCTTACGACAACACAATATATATATATATATATAACCTTAACCACGCATGCGCACACAAGACATAAATACGCATGTCACACGAGAGCTATTTACCAAGGACGTGTGCACAAGAAATTATATTCGGCCGAGTATAGGGACAAGGAAGTATCACTGATACAGTCATTTGTTTTATTTCTTTATGTGGAAAGCTTCCAGGGTCAGCTGTATGTGTTCATTTATGCTTCTGCCGAGAATCGACGTCTCATAAGATCGTGGAGCACAATTGCGCAATCAGCAAGAATTAAGATGGGCAACAAGATGTGCACCTTTGTCTGCATTATTAGTTAACTTTTGCAGATGTTCCCTAAGTCACTCATTGATACATCGCCCTGTCTGCTTGATGTAAGTCTTTCCACATGACAGAGGGAAGGCATAAACCACACCAAAGGTGCATGGGATGTAGGCCTGAGATGGCGTGTCCGATTTAGCATCCATGCCTGCTATCACCACAAGCTTAGCAAGCTTGTTCAGTGCAGAAAATTCCAGAGGGACACCATGCCAGCTAGCATATATATCTCTTGAGTTGATGAGTGACCTTATGAAGATAAGGTACTACCACAGGCCTGAAGGTTTCACATTAAGCAGTCATCCTCTTTCCGTTTTTTCTTTTCTGCATCAGGGCTTCGGCAACTGCTGTCAGGAGCGACATGGGAAACCTGCTGCCAAAAGTCGGTGCACCTGATCGTCAAAGCTATCCTGCATCTTATGCACACACAATTTTTTGAGAGCCAATTTCATATATGAGGACGCAATTCCTCTTTTTATTACATTGGAATGCTCCGACTTAAACTTCTCGAGTTCCTTTATTGTGCGTGGTTGGTAAGCCCAACACACATGTCATTCGCGGACCTCGAGCCTAAAGTCCAAAAACTGCAAAACATTATTCTGGGGTAGCTGTGGGTAAAAACGAGGCCTTGTCCGTGTTGCTTAAAACCATTTAAAATCTTATCAATCGTATCCCGGTAGGAAGAGTCAAACGTTAAAACGCTAAAAAATCATCAACGTAGCTGAAAACTTTTTAATTTGTCTTCTCGTTGAAAACGTGGTCTAAAGAACCGGTCTACACTTGCTAGAAAAATATTGCAGAGAACTGGAGCAACACAGGATGCAATGCATATGCCATTCTGCTGTGAAAATGACCGGTCATTGAAAACAATGAAAGTTACCTTAACCCTTTGTTGGTCACTGGGACATATATGTCCCACCTGGAACCTCAAGTGAAAGCTGCCGCATGTGCGCAAAGGCACGTACATAGCCCCCACAGAAACAGGTAGCGCCATCTCTCAGAAGATAAAGCAACTATAATTTAAAGTTTTTATTTGAATTGGTAGGTGGCACTAAAAGTTCGAGTTTTGCTTTTTTTAAGTTTGCTGGCTGTTGTCACTCTTCAAGCGCGTGAATTTCTTTGCTCTTGCGCCACGAATAAGTTGACCAGTGAGCGCAAAAATTACTTCTTGCACTCCAGTAATGCAGTTAGATTAATTGTAGACAGGTTTGTTACGAAAGTGAGCCATTGTTTTCAGCTACTTGCAAATATGCGGAATGTAGTGGCTGAAGACGTCCAGCACTACTTCAGAAATGGCATGACATACCTGTTCTTCCGGGTAATACTGTGCAGGTAGCTCATTAATTGGCGGAGCTTTCGCAAGGGTCGGCGCAGACTAGTATATCACAAGAGAGGAAGCAAGAACTGCTGAATTATGACTGGTAAGGACGTATTTTTGGGCTAGTTGGTTTTTCATCATCAAGTAAAAAACAGCACAAGAATATGCACAGGATCAAACGACGAGTAACAGGATAGACACAGGGTGCACTAACAACTGAAGGTTTATTCACAAAAGGTGCAGAATATGTATACCGGCTGAACATGAATAAACACAAAAAGGAAACTGTCACTTGCATCACATGGCCAAGCCTACTGCACACGAAATGCGGTTCTTGTAAGGAATTTGACATCCTTATCCGAGAGTATGACGGAGGGCATGCTAACACAAGACTCATCCAGCTTTTTTATCTCCAGGGCTTCAACAATCTCCCTTGTTAGTCTGTCTGCCAATTTGAACATGATGTTAGTATTTTCCATTAATGCAGCGCAGCCGCAGTCCCTACAATGAATACATAGATGTCCTGATATTGTCTCTCATTTAGGCACCTTCCTGTTTGGCCTATGCAAGATGCACCACAATCCAAGAGAATTGAATAGACCACATTTTTCGTGCAGTGCACAGGCTTATCTCGATGATTCGTGGTACATACAGATGCCTTGCTTCCTTCATTAACCGCTCGCAAATATGTGCAGAGTGGTTAATGAAGGAAGCAAGGCATCTGTATGTACCACGAATCATCGAGATAAGCCTGTGCACTGCGCGAAAAACGTGGTCTATTCAATTCCTTTGGATTGCGTGCATCTTACATAGGCCAATCAGGTAGGTGCCTAAATGAGAGATTGAAAGTACATAAGTACAACACAACAAAGACAATATCAGGACATCTATGTATTCATTGTAGGGACTGCGGCTGCGCTGCATTAATGGAAAATGCTAACATCATGTTCAAATTGGCAGACAGACTAACAAGGGAGATTGTTGAAGCCCTGGAGATAAAAAAGCTGGATGAGTCTTGTGTTAGCATGCCCTCCGTCATACTCTCGGATAAGGATGTCAAATTCCTTACAAGAACCGCATTTCGTGCGCAGTAGGCTTGGCCATGTGATGCAAGTGACAGTTTCCTTTTTGTATTTATTCATGTTCAGCTGGTATACATATTCTGCGCCTTTTGTGAATAAACCTTCAGTTGTTAGTGCGCCCTGTGTCTGTCCTATTAATCGTCGTTTGGTCCTGTGCATATTCTGGTGCTGTTTTTTACTTGATGAATTATGACAGCGGTGCTAACAGACGTTTGGTTCAATGGGCGGGGGCACCACCCGTGCGCCACCACTACGAGCAAAAGGTGCCAGTGGCGCCAAACTACTTTGCAGGAAACATGCACAATGCTCGTGTGTAAGGCTTGCCAAGTGCCCCTTTGCATTGCTTGCTTTAAACCCTTCCATAAGAAGCCGTAATCACCTCAGAGGCTGACACGATGAAGCCCAAAGTGTAGAGAGGGACAACGTGTGTCCCACTTTCGCTCATGGCCTCAAGTTATCTGTAGGGCAGGTGTTGTCCCGCAGATTTTTCTGATAATATTCTTGTACAGGAAATAATATGTTTTTGCCGTTCTTCCATGTGGTACAGTTCATTTGGGGAAAGGTATAGCTGAAATTATGCGTAGAGTTCTCGCCCCTGACAAAGAGTTAAGGTAATATTCCAACAGATTAAAAAAATTCCCCACTGACAGTCCGGCATCATTCTGGAAAGGTATTGTACCATTTCCCTCAATGCAAGAATTTACAGAAGTCAAAAGTTCACGCTGTGGCACTGAATAAAATAAATCTTCTATATCGACCGAAAAAGCATAACCAACATCTTCATTGCCATGCAAAAACTGCACTACTTCATCCAATTTCATCGTCCAGAACGGGTCGTTCATCACTAGCAACTTTCATTTCTTCTGCAAGAATTGGCTTACGTTGTGATGCCAGCAACCAGACTCACTGATAATGGTTCTGAAAGGTATATCTGGCTTGTGCGTCATTGCCATAAAAAATACTGATAAACATATGCCTGTACTTTTCTCTATACCTTTAGTGAGCAACGTCAGTTCCAGTTTGTTGCAAAATTCTATAAACATAGTCTTTATTCTTACCTCACTTTTCTTAACAGCTACAAAGTTTTTTAACAGTGCTTGGAGCACTTTTTCATAAAAAGCACCCCTTCCAACCACTACAGACCCTCCTTCCTTATCAGCCTGCAATAGGCACAACTTGCTGACTTACAACGAACACTGTCAACCTCTAGGCAGGAGGTTGGGAATAGCCAAATGTTCGGCTATTCGTTTTAACTGCAAATCTATGGTTTATGCATAATAATTTTTTTCCTTTAGAATGCACCAAGTGTTGTTTCTTTTGCATAGCACTGCTTCATATTCACTTTAGTACCTTTCCTTGAACGGCTACAGCTAATGCGTATTCATGTTATCTTCTGGCACTGTCAGGCATGCAAAAGCGTCCTTCACCAGCTCCTCCTGCTATCTTTATTGGCTGCTTTAAAAACAGGTTGATATCTTTCAGTGCACGTGTATCACACTGTAGTTTCCTGTCAATACAACGAACACTATATTGATTCATCCTGAATTTTTCTTCCCAATTTGAAGAATAAACTATACAGATGGATGCGGAATACCACATTGTAGTCCTGCAAAGCCGCGTGCATTTTTTTTTTTTTTATCGTCAACGTTTCCAATGCACAATAACTGGGCAAAAATGGACAGTACAATAACCAGTCCAATGCTAGATCACTTACAATGCTGCTCTAACTCTGGCAGTTGAATCTTCACGGTTGCTGCCCACCTTTCAAGAATCTCTGGAGTCTAAAACACAAGAAAAGTGTTTTTTTCATTAATACGTACAGCATCACATATGAACTCTGTCAGCACTATGGGCAAAAGCTACATTTGGTGTAGCAATTTTGTTCCGATTTACAACAAGCTAACAAGAAAGCAAGAGTAGTACTAATGCTACGCAATACTGCGAGATAAGGTTACATTCTCTTACCCACACCATTTTTTCCAACGCGTTACAAATTCCATTGATATGCTGTTCAAAACTGGTTCTGAAAAGAATAAGTAAAAAAAAAAAAGGTTACTATAATAACGAAAAGCTCATTCTCCACTAAGGAAACCTCACACTTTCTCAAGTCTTGAAGACCTTTCCTGACAAATTTTTGTTGAAAGGTCTGTGATCCTCGTAGAAACCCCTTCGTTTGCTTTCACGAACCTGCAACATGAGAGTCATGCAGTCATCGGGGCATGAAGTTGTGGACAGGTTCTAAAAACGCATAGTGTACTCACTGTTCACATTGAGTCTGGAGGGTTTCATTCGCAGCCTTCAATGTGTCAAGTTCATCTGGGGTTTTAAGAAGACAATATCTTGTTCAGAACAAGGGTGAAACACCAACGCATACCCCGAGTTTGACAGGTAAAGTATCATTTAGGTATGAAAGGAAGAAAAGCTTTACCTAAAGCACTCGTCTGTCGTGTTTTCAGAGCAGCAAATTTACGTTCCACTGTGGAAACCAAAAGAGAAAACAAATGGAACCGAGCATGCATAGTCAAAAGTTTGCGCTAAATGTCATTTCAGAAGAATGCGTACCGCTCGAGATGTCATTCATCAGAGGCCCTGAGCAGTGCGTTTCCAGCGACCTCAAATCCTGCTCCATGACCGCACGCTCTAAAGGCAAAAGTGAGCCGTTAACACGTCAAACAATGCGAGGGGCAAACAATGAACGCTCGAAAGGCGTGTCGATCGGCGAACGCACCCGCTTCAGCACTTTCCAGGAGACTGACGAGGCGCGATGACCTGGCAGCACAGGAGTTCTCACTTCTGTCGTTAGACATAACGGGGATTTATAACCGAATCCTACTCAGAGGCTCTGCAACGCCTCACAAGTTTATCAAACCTAGACTGTAGCGGCTGTAGTACGGTCGTCTGCTGCTTAATCGCTTGTCGTCTACACTGGCCCCTCACTCAGGCCCCGGAAACTCTCGAGTTCACGAAATGGCCACAGAGGGCGAAAAATCAACCGCGGCGCGTTCCAGCATAAGCGCGCAAGTGGAGCTACTGTAATTTGGTCGAATACTTTAGTTAGTATTTTTTCTGCTAGGGGCGCTCAACACGACTCAATATTTGAGCTATTAATGTACATATGATAACCGACAAACACAGTAACAGTGTCATTTTTTTACAAAATAAGCAGTCTATTGTTTTTATTGGACTTCTGTTATTAAAGTCCGTGCTTTGTTACTTGAATAAAGGTTTTGAGGCCTCACTGACATGTGATCAGCGGCAGCCCACTGGTATCGATTGCAGTCCGTGCCGTTTATCGATTCAAATTGTACGGCGGTTATATTTGCGAACGGGGTGGTCGTTTCCTTCGAGCAGCATCACGCAGGTTCATTTTAATTAGATATCAATAATACCTCAGCCAGTTTATGCGTCCAACATTCGATAGCTGCTACCAAGCGAACGTGTTTAAAGACGGTGAACTTTATCAGCTGCGGCGTTTCACTGGCGGCTGCATGCACGGCTTCCGCCGTTTGTGATCTGCCGCGTCTGGCCGCGTTGCGTCTGGTTGCTCGAAAAAAAATTGCTGGCCAGCACGAAAATTCATCGCTGGAACCGAGCACAGTCTGCTTGAAGACTACCCACGAAAGCGGATTAACCTTGCAGCCCCTGGGCTTGTGCGCCGGTGAGTAAAAAAGCAGTGCTTCGCATTTTCAACTTTGAATTTCTTTGCGTGCGAGGCGGATAGAGCAGATTCCTGTCGTCATTTCTTAAAAGTATAAAATAGTAATAATTATAAAGTCATTGCCCTTCCAAAGCAATTAAAACGAGGCTCTTGCTACTTTGCCAAGTTGCTAAAATTGCTAACATGAGTACAGCATAAATAATAAAGTTTTGGCTGTTTCTGCATAAATGATACACCGCGATAAATTCACTGCACATTAGTGACAAGTGTACTTCTGGTGATACAGTTAGATTAACTGCATTTGAGACATAACAAAATGACTGTGTTTATTACTAGTATCTGGCAGAAACAATTGTCACCTAATCGAGACTTGACTAAGCACAGCCCGCACGAGGACACCACTGAAAGAAATGCACTCAAAACAGTGTTGTGTGTGTGTGTGTGTTTGTGCGTTTTTCTGTCATGGAGCGTTTCGTGCACTGTTCTCTGTCATACATGAATCACAAACTCACGCACACTTCCACCGTAGTAATTGAGGTGCTTTTTTCTTTCGACTCCAGCCTCCAAGACGCTGCTCATATTTGGAGTCATCGCTTTGGACTCTATTGTCTCTGGACATAGAAGTCAACTGTGAACGTGTCTCCACTGGAAGTAACATCAAGGGCCAGAATCCTCACAGGGTATGTTTCTGAACACTTCAACTAGAACCGTGATTTTTCTTCATTTATGGGACTAACTTTTGTTTCACCATTTCTTGCTTGCATGTGTGTCATGGCTTTGTCATTTCTCTTTTCAGGAAGACGGACAAAAGAGAGATTATTAGTCTGCAAGCTGCCCACGCTAAGCCACAAGATGCTCAACCGTCACCATAGTGACAACAGGTCCTCTTGAACTAGGTGCCTCACTATGAAATGTTTGGAAGTTTACCAGATAGAGAGGTGTGAGCCCTATTAGGAAAACAGCAGTCTACAGTTCTGTATCATACTGAGCGGGAATGAGAAATTTGACATACAAGCTTAGTTGCTTTTAAGGGCGTTTTATGACAATCGGGGAAGTAACATGTTGAGTCCCAACTTGTTTCTTTTCCAGTCATTATAGCCGTGACGACCAGAACAGAAACAATGTAGCAAGCTCCTACTTGCTAATGCACAAACTCTGTCATGTGCTCTTTGCAAATCAATTTGACGAGCATTAATTAGTACCAGAAAGTATCACATGCTCCCTCACAACGATAATTTGATACATGAAAATGCAAAGAATTTTAAAATGATCAAAAGCGCTTAGTGCAATTTTAAGGAAATGACACTTCATGTTGATTGAAACTCATTTTATTTTTTGCTTAAAGTACCCTCAGGGCCACAGGCATTAAAGAGAGGAGTGGTTACAAAGTAGTAGAGTAAAACAAACAAGTGCAGTGAGTTCTTGTAACATAATGATTCTCCTGATTATACAATGTTAGCTAATGTTTTGCAAAAAAAGTTTGTTATCTGTGATGGCTACGATACTTGGTGGTTCCATTTCTGAGATGTACGGGGCATGAAAGAAAGACTTCGTGTTACATGAATCAATTCCTACCTTACTGCGATGATCGACTCAGTTTGAAATGCACTGAGGCCGCAGTATGAAGTCGTCATGAAGTGTGGTGTGACAAAAAATTTTATGAAATAGCGAAAGATGGCCGACTTTCCGGCGATTAGCTAGTGGAATGAGTGCTAGGCCAGTTTACATTGAAGTTATACTTGCGGTACGGTTATAATTAGAAATAATGAAACGGAGTAGAGTTACTGTGTACTAGTTCAAGTGAAGTAATAAGATTAACGCGACTGGCATCCCATATTGCAGATGCATATTCAAGTTTCCAGCGAATTAGTCTTGTAAAGCTGTAGTTCTAAAGTAGACAGTGCTTTGAAAAAGTTGCGCCATAAGTACCCGAGCATGTGATTAGCACTGCTAATGACGTACTCTATATTATTGGTCCAATTTAAGTTATTTGTAATGTGTACACTGAGATATTTATATAACATGACAAAATCTAAGGGAACGTTAGCATGGCAAGCGCTAGAATTAGAATTAGATCTGGAAATGCGCATGATTTTACATTTGTTTACTACAAAAGGCTCATATACAGTTTGCATGAAATTAATAACTAGGCTAGTACTGCACCATAAGAGATAGCTAGAAAAGGCAAGCTCACACAACCGGCCAGCCTATTTCACACTTCACAAACTTGAGAAATCACTAAAAGCAAATTTTCTTTCTCTTCAAACAGCAGATGACAAAACCTGCGCACAGTGTGCTCCCAAAAATATTTTGAAATGTACTCGCAGAATAAGTTCAGCTTAACATTCAGCTAATCAACTGTGAACGAGCAAGGGAAACCTCAGCGTGGGAACTTGTCTTCGTCTCGGCCCTCACAAATATGTTTGCTTGGTGAAACGCTGGCTCCAAGCTGAGGCTTCCCCTACTCACCTGTTACTCAACTGAAGTGTTCATCTCCTTGCAACCTCTTTGCTGTGTTTGAATACATATACCGAGATTCTTTTTCAACATGAAACCACAAATTCCATTTTCCAAGGATGTGTGAGCATTAATTGGGCTTGCTTATATGTTGATTTAGTGTCCTTGTTTATTCACACAATATTTCCAGAAGTCCTTGTAAGCACTGCTGTCTCCATAACGTTCCTTGGTTTCCTTACAAGTACTCCACTTGTGTCAAAGCCTTTGCTGCCGCACCTGAACACTATATGTGCAGCAGAAAAATATCAAGAGCAGAAAATGTGATGTAAAATTTAGCATAACGCCCCTCCTCCTCCTACACTTCGTGCCTCTCGCCAATGTGTTATAAGAGCAATGAGACATTGCAGCTCGAGCTTATCTTGCTGACAGTACATTTTTGCCGAGCAATTTTTTGTGTTCCTTCCTTTATTCTAGCTGAAATCGTCGAACGCAGAGAATATAAAACGTCAAGCAGCACTGTACGCAATACAAGTACGAGGGTAGCTACGTATAAATATCACTGTCTGAACCTTCGTTCTCCCTGCTTTACGGCACGTCGAACACGATGAGAAAACTTCGCTCGATTTCAGCTTTGGGTCCCGATAAATAGATGGTTATCTGTGTTTCTGTATGTTGTAAACTCAGTGACGGACAACATTAAGTCCACCTGAGCTGTACGAAAATTGTGAGCATGTACTGCCTCATTCACCATTGACAATAAACAATGTGAGCTTACTTGTTTGAAGTGTTTTATTGCCAGTTGAGGCCTCTCGGTCACCTGGCGACATAATGAAAAGATCTGTAGTCATGTTAGAGTACAGTACACACGAATACCGCCCCGATAGCGGTAACAAAACGCCCAAAACCAGCGAGCGAGCAGCGCGACGAGCCCTACGAACCGCTACCGTAGCGGCCATATTGCTCACTGCGTAATGATGATGATATTAGTTTCGGTTCTGCCAACGCCATCTCTCGGTCGCATACTTTAGTTCACAACGCCACCGCTACGCTTATTTCCGTTGCACTGTGGAAGGTACAGTTTCCCTTCTCTAAGTTTGTATGGGTGTTCTGTGCCTCACTCGGCTCGCAACCTCCTCCATACGGTCGCGTCGGTTGGCCCACGTCACTTATGACGTCAAAAAAAATGTCATTTCGCCGTACCGAGAAGTTTAAAAACAATGGAAAGAATTAATTTTTTTTTATTTGCGGAAGGAATAGTAACACATTTAACTAAGGTGGCTAGATGGGTAGGTGTGCCGACCGACGCGTCTAGAGCGTAGTTCACCACTTCTCCGCGTCATGACGCAAAATTGGCGCTGCGGTCAGTAAAACGGTTCCGCAGCGCGCGTCGTCTGCTACAGGGGGCTGGCGGTGAGCAAAAAAATACAGCCCGTATTTTAATAGTTGTATGTCGTCTGTTCGCGTCAGTTTCAAAGGTGAAGAGCTCTGCGTCTCTTGTACTGTTTGCAAGTTCCTAAGCGATGTGGAATTTTCAGGTCGGAAAAATGACCGGTGAGATTAGCGGCGGCATTGCTCTAGCTACCAAAGAAGACCACCAAGGAGACTTACTGCTTCGCTCCGAACTGCAAGTTAGGATCTAATTTTGTGAGAACGACAGCGAAAATGTTCCGCTGTCTGACAGCGGAAATGTTCGCCCTGGGCTGCTCAGTAGCTTGCTCAGTATCGGCGACGTTAATGAGCAAGCCGAACACCGAAAAGCGTCCGTCTATGAGCTCCTCGACATTGGAAATTTGCAAGCCGCACATGAAGTGCTCAGCGCCTGCGACATCGAGCACCGCTGCGCTGCTACAGGGAAAAGAAAAGTGACTCTAAGCAGGCTATGTAGCAAGGAAGTTCCTGCAAAGAACCAAGTGCTCCGATTGCTCAGGGACATTATATTACTGATTTCAACAGAATGAGTAGGTCAGGGCTGTTGCTCCCTTTTGAAGCACTAAAAAAAAGCTGGGAGGCGTCTTGCGGCATGGTAGATGGTAGTGCACGGGATCGAAGGGGTTTCGGAGCGGTTGTGAGGGTACAGCACCTCCACCAATTTATAAGGGTGTTTATTAGGCGGCAATTAAAGCAGCGCAAGAGCGACAGTCCAAAAAGCGCAGCACGGACTCTCAGCACGAGCGGCGCTCGAGAGCCGAAGAAGACGACCCACTAGAAGGCGCTGGAGCGGACGACCCACTTCAGAGTTCCAACGCTTCGCTACAGTAGCATCGCTCGAAGACGCCTTCAAGCTGTGCTTCAGTTTAAATGAGTTACGAAGGAACAGTATCGCCAACTTTACATTCTTTCTGTAGGTGAATCTTCCGAATTTGATCGGCTGTGAGCGGCACAAGAAAGAGCTCACAAACGATGTTGTGAAGTTCTGTTCAATTACACGCCTTTACTTTCTTGTCAAGGGCAAGAACATGGCGCAAGCAACAGGGATAAGAGGAATCCCCTGAAGCGGAGGCGTGTGCTGTGAATAATATTATGATGTGGTGGACCAACGTTGCGACCTTGCTGGCGCTAGGCTATTTATGTTGGTGCGTCAAGTTATGAGAGCGTTTCTTGTATTTTAAATATATTCATGAATCTAGCCCAAGACGTATTGCTTCATTTTATTGCAACCAAACAGTGAACCATATGCACTTACCAACACAATTCGTCTAGTACGTAACGATTTAAATACCGCAACTGAGGCAGCAATAAACACAATAGCTGGATTTCTCGAAATTGAAACATTAGAACTCACTAAACATCACGTAAACACGTTTCCATATACCGTATAAAACCACTGCAGCTTTGTTTTATGCATGGAAAAAATGAATTAAGTATTTAATGCAATGAGCTGGAGCGCCGCATTTGTACCAATAAATTTATGTGACCAATCGCCAAGCTAGAAAATTTACTTCATCATATCGTGTCTTCTGAGTAGACGACAGTAACAAATTCCCCATTCTGGCTTTGCTTACTCTGCTCGAAACGCCATTGTATAACGCGTACTTCAAAGCTAGAGCAGAGGCAGCGATACTATCAAACACGCTGCTCGTCTACACAGCGCAGCCGACGTTGCGCGCAGCTCAGCCGTTCTACTGTCCGCAGCGCCACTTCTGCGTCATGATGCGGAGAAGTGGTGAACTACGCTCGGTCGGCCACGGCCGCCTGGATCGGCGCGCGCGGCGGGGTTGCTACGGCCGTCCCATTCGACGCGCGCCCCATTGAAAACATGTAATTGAGGAAGTTGGCCCGCGCGCCGTGAGGCGGCGCTGTGCTCCCACCCCTCTGCTGACGGCGTCGCGGCCGTGGAGATGCTTGGAGAGATGCGCATTTGACATCGTCCAAGGGGTGAAGATGGGTTGATTGTTGGCCTAAAGTGGCCTGACAGTTGCAAGAGACGGCACGAGAATCAAGACACGTGGTGATAGATTCTTAAGCCGGCTTTACACAGCGAGGGTGTTTCTTTGTAGCATAATACGATAGAGATGCAGCTAACGCATAGGCAGGGTGTTTACGCGACTTTGTGTGGCGCATTGCATGCGCCTTGAGACGTATTCTGGCGAGTGAGTTGCCGCTGTGCCTAAGCGCTTCCCGTGACCACGTTCGTCATTCTTTTCTTGCGCTCGCTTTTCCCTTCAAAAAGAAACGTATTTCATCATCGTGGTCACTGTATGGCTACGTTCTCGGGTCGAGCGCTGTGTTCACAGAAGTCTTCATATACAGAAATCACGGGGGTAATAATACTTTTGCAGTACATCTTCTCCAGCCTGATGTACCGGCCGAATTAATTATTCGGGGCCCTTGCATGCGCGTCGCATTTACATTGTGAAGTTCCCACGATACATCAGTGGTGCTGAAGCGGCTTTTCCTTCTAGCCTCGAACTGCTATATGTTACTTAATTGTAAGTGTTGCTGCTGAAGGCCCTGTGTAACTAGCATATATGCTTTCATATGCATTTCACATTGTTGTACCACATTGAATTGAGGCAAGTGATTTGTTTTTATAATCTCGCCTGAAATTTTGCGTGTAATTTACTGTATTTTTCAAAAACATGCCGTACTGCTGCGTGTCGTGCTGCAAGTCGAGCACCAAGAAAAAGCTTGGTCTAAGTTTTCACGCATTTCCAGTGGAGGAAACTGGAGCAGTGTAGCTTTAATTTGTCCTCACTTAGAGAGCTGCCCTCGATCTTTTTGCTTGCCAGGCAAACGAAAAGCATGCATCAGCGATTTCTTCATGAATTGCAAGCAAATTTATAAAGCCGGCCTACTCTCAAATATTGGCGCAGTCTACGGACACAGCGGCTTACCGCAAAAAAAAAAAAAAAAAAAAAAAAACTAATGAGTAAGCCACTGAGCTGAAAAGTTCTCCGCGTTTGAAGGAGTACTGCGAGTGCACAATAAGCGTTGTGTGTTTGTTATCGTAAATAAATTGTAGGTATTGTGAATGTGTTATGCTGGTAATTTCGCCATGAATACAAAGATGGCATTCAATATTTACTGATGGCTCAGAAAGTTGCTGAAAAATGTCTGTCCGTGGCTGTCGACTCAGGTAAGCAGCTTGATACTTCGTGCAGGAAGACGCGCGATGAGTTCGCTTACTTAACACGCTTATTTAACACAATAAACAGCGGATTCACATGTACAGATGCAAGACTGCCGCGACTTCAGCTCTCCATTTAAAAGCACCGAGTCATATCTCTCGCTTTCCAAGGCGTATTTTGACAGTCAATTGGTCAAGCTGGGGAAAATGCAAGTCATAAACAAAAGTTTGCGGGCTGCGGATTCGCGAAAAAAAAAAAAAATCTGGTTCCCTCGCCA